>NC_142495.1:16821875-16881875 GCF_965113065.1 Corylus avellana | reverse complement strand
TCATTGAATGGATCAAAGTATGAATAATTTTCCAAAGTTGAGACGGACTCCACAAGTGTATGACTAATACATAAGGTAGTGACATACTAGCAGGCACACACGCACACACACATGCAGGTTAACACATATGGTGAAAAGTAGAGCTCCACTATTAAATGAGGAATGCTACATGCACTCCCAAGTCCACACTCCTAAGTGCACACTTCCAAGCGTGTCTATGAAATTTACTATTGGATTTGGATGGATCACTGCCACATCAGGGAGTGTGCGATGTAACATTCAATAACATTCATTGCCTATTTTTTAAAACACTATTAATCAGCCTATCAAAAAAAAAAAAAAAAAATTGAAATGAAAGATCACCTTAGCTACAAACATACGTAAGTGTGTCCAAGATAAAATGTCAGTGATATGCTGTATGTGAAATTACACGTTTCAATCATTGAGTTAGTACTTAACGAATATCCTGCTAAGTTATTTTCTTTTCCAATACTTATCCCTCAAACACTGTCAAGATTGCATCTCAAAATGTTTTCTGCAAGATTGCAACACCCCGTTTAAACCTGATGTCAAGGTTAAGAATCCATGGTAAATTTAAACATATCACTATCACCTACATGCTGATCACCTCACTTTTAATGAAGATTAATATGCAACATTAGGATCATCCCACATTTGATATGGCATGAGTCATCACAACTAGACCAATCAAATGCACAGAAACAGCATTACAAATACAACTCTAATGAATATGATTTTTGGTGTGGGGGGGGGGGGGTAACTATTAAGATAACATCAGGTGGATTGAAAAATAGTATAATTGTCACTTCATATACTGATAGATTGAGTAAATTTCTCACCATCTCATGACCACTAACACATGATACACTGAATAGATTAATGTTAAAATGATCATAATACTTACAGAAGCAAGTTCCAGAGTTGAGCAATGCATATTGTTCCCATGTTTCAAGACCTGATTTAAGTCCCATAATAATACGATTATAAGAAATTATTACTAAGGAAATCCTCACAAATAATAAAGTACCAAGCAAAGATCTTATGCCCAACCTGAATGAAATTGCTAGGAAGCTTTCCCTGAATATCCTTCCGTGGTATGCTAAAGTAAAACCCTTGCCTCTTGTTAAATGGGAGTTTCAAATTGGGCAATTTGAAATCTTCACGATACTTGTTTGCAAGATTATGTATGGCTGTCAATTTAATATTGAATAGCTTTTAGGTCAGCGTACACTGCTATGGTATTATACAAGAAGACCAGGAAGACAAAGAAAATTGAAATCCATTGGTTGTACAAAAACCTTCACTAGTATCACAAAATGACCTCCTTGCTATATCCAAAAGTCCATCAATTCCAGCCTTGACAGCAAAACACTGCTGCGTGCGGGCAACGAAAGGAACCCGTGCATGAAGCACATCTTCATCAATCACCTCTCCAATCCTGAAATAAATACAGCTTATTGAGAATATTCAAACATGGCTGTTGGTGCCATGATTGAAACAATCTCACAATTCTTAATACCCCAACCATCACTAATTACCAGCCACCGCTATAATCATCATTATGTAAGTTTGGTGCGACAAATCAAGGCTGAGTGAGCACATATGCCTGTAAATGGGCTGGGTTGAACCAAGATGAGGCTTGTCCAAACTTAGCCCAAAGCACAAGTGTCTCAACCAAAGCTTAAGCAACCCAAAATGTTAAATAAACATATATCAGTCCAAGCATGGCCTGTGGTGCTCAGGTCAGCCCATAGAGGGAAACAGCAGATAAAAGAGATGATACTGAATTAAAGAAAACCCTAAAGTTGTCTTACATACTGAGTTAAACTAAGACCTATGAAGTTGAAAGCTACCAGTTCAACCACCAAGGAATACATGTTTATTGAGTTTTGATATACAAACTATGTAGTATCTATGTAGAATATTCACAAAGTATATACATATGTTATTTTCACTTTGGCCGGGCTAGATTTGGGCTGAGCAGTGCACAGCCTGAGCTGCATGAGTTTCATTCTAGAATTCTAGACCAAGCTCTGCCCAAATAAATCCAGGCTTAGTACACGAAGACAATGTAGACTACAAAAAGAACCTACTTGCTTCACGATGACTAAAGCAGAAAGCGACGGAAAGATACTGAGGAAAGAGAGCCAATGTTATAAATTGGTAGCACAGTTACAGGGAATTTTGGAAATTATATGGAAGGCGTTAAAACCAAGGTAGTTTTGGAAATTATATGGAAGGCGTTAAAACCAAGGTAGGTTTACTCCTCAATAAGAAATACATGACATTTGAGAAATGAAAAATTGCGAGTTGTTCAAAGTCCCATGGTAAAATGGAACTCTGATCAGTGATTTTTCACAAATGAGGATTCTTAAAACTTGAAACAAGAAATTGGTAGTGCCCGTTAATTTCAGGACATGAGCAGCAGGACGCTTGCGAGTTGCGACATACCTCTTTCTAATGGATGCATATTTCTCATTTTCACATACAGACTTGTACATGTTTGCAAGAAGGAAACTTTTTGCATCCTTAAGCACCTACGATTTATGAAAATGGATTGACACTTCAAGACATACTTGAGTGCAGTAAAAACCATATGGCATATCATAGCAAGTAAACATATTTACCTTTGAGAGTAGAGGTAGTGCATCCAAAGCAGTTTTAAGGAGAATAATGCTTGAGATTAACATTTGGCTCTTTCTAGCATAATCAACACCCAAGACTTCGTTTGTTACTTTCTGTGGCTTAAAGCAGAAGTGACACAGTACTCTATCTGAATGAAGGAAAGAAACATTTAATATAATACAACTGATGGATAAACTTCCAGAAGATTTTTTTTTTTTTTTTTTTTTTTTTTTTTTGAACTTTATTCAATTTCTTCCTTCTTTTTGGCTTACCGGTCTCTTTTGGAAATTTACGCAGAACCTGGGGGAGTCCAAAACACAGCTGTTCATTCCTCATCAGCTCATCCTAAAATCAAACAATTGAAGAGACATATGATGGATCTAAATCACATATGTTGTGAGCTGCCCCTTCATGACTCTAACACTACCACAAAATTTAAAAAATAATAAATAAATAAAATAAATAAATAAATAAAAAATAACTTTCTACATTGTATGAATCTTCAATAGATCATTCCCAGGTGATTTTTTATGCAGGAAATTTTGTTGAACCAATATACCAAGAAAGAGAGAAAAAGAAAAGAAGACAGAGCAAAAAAAAATCTAAGAGAACAGAATTAGGGTTTTCTTGCTCATATATTATTTATAGTTTCCACATATGGTAAAAATACATAAACGCCCACCCATATTATGAAAATAAAAATTAACACATCAACACTTTGAATGCCCAGCTTGATTAAGATTGCATGAAAGGCACTACTTGACACTCATTTCGTCAGAAAATCAAGAAGTTGTTCCCCTATATGTTGTACTTATTAGACCAGCTCGTAGTTTTTCTTGAATAAGATGTCTGTCAATTTCAACATGCTTGGTTAGGTCATGTTGGATTGGATTGTGAGCAATGTTAATCACAGCTTTGTTGTCACAAAAAAAAAAAATTAACACATCAACACTTTGCATGGCCAGCTTGATTAAGATTGCATGACAAGCACTACTTCACACTCCTTTCGTCAGAATATCAAGAAGTTGTTCCCCTATATGGATATGGTGTACATATTAGACCAGCTCGTAGTTTTTCTTTAATAAAATGTCTGTCAATTTCAACATGCTTGGTTCGGTCATGTTGGATTGGATTGTGAGCAATGTTAATCACAGCTTTGTTGTCACAGTACAGTCTCATTGAATCTTAGAATCATACCTAAGTTCTTTCAATGGTATCTTCAACCACAATATTTTACACACTCCATGAGTCATAACTCTAAATTATGCTTTTGCATTGGATCTAGTAACTACTGATTGTTTCCTATTACACCAAGTAATCAAATTACCTCCATCAATGTGCAATATCCTAACGTGGAGCATCAATCCATAACAGATCCAGCCCAGTCTGCATCTATGTAGGCTTCTATTTTCAATTGATCATGTCGAATGTTAGAAGAGTTATTAGGGTTAGTAAGTCATTAGGATTTGAGGGTAGTTTGGTCATTGTGATATTTCCCTAATCCTATATATTTGGATGTTTGTATTAGGTTAAGAATAAGCTGAATAATATAGCAGCCCTCTAATCTTCTTACTACAAAACTATTAACATGGTATCAAAGCCTTGGGGTTTAAATCCTTGTTCCTTTGTTTGTAGTCTAAGTTTTCCACTGTTTTTTATTTTATTATTATTTTTTTTTTTGTGAGTGTTCTTCTGGTGGCAACACCACCCATGTGGGCTTAAAGCCCACATGGGCAGTGAGTGCCTTGAAAGATGTTGTCTGTGGTTATCGCAAAATAAAAAATAAAAAAATACGGTGAGTTTGGACTGTCTCCGGCGAAGCTTCGGCGAGCCTCCGGCAACGGTTTCTGTTTGGTTTGGCTTCTGTTTTTGATATTGCAAGCGTGGTCTACTTGTCTCCAGCGAGTCTCCAGCAAAGGTTCCTGTTTGTTTTTTTTTCTCAGCAGTAGTTGTTCCTACGAGACTCGTTGATTGATCACGTGAAATGTGATCATTGTTAGTTGTCGGGATCTGACCGGCCTTAGTATTTTGCGATGAGATCCAACCGACCTTAGTGTTTTGTGGTGGTTTCCGACCGGTTGTTGTTGTCCGGCGAGATTCTACCGGCCTTGGTGTTTTGCAGTGAGATCCGATCAACCGTTGGTGTTTTGTGGCGAGATCCGACCAGCCTTGGTGTTTTGCAATGGGTTCCGACTGGTCCTTGTTGTTTTCCGGCGAAATTCTACCGGTCTTGGTGTTTTGCGGTGAGATCCGATCAACCGTTGGTGTTTTGCGGCGAGATCCGACCAGCCTTGGTGTTTTGCAATGGGTTCCGACTGGTCCTTGTTGTTTTCCGGCAAGATCCTATCGGCCTTGGTGTTTTTCAACGAGATCCAACCGCCTGTTACAGTTTCCGACTAGTTTTCGACTGGCATTGAAGTTTTAGCAAATTTTCTTATTATTTTTATGGGTATTTGTATTGTGTGCTCCAAGTTGTTCCAGCATGAGGGGGAGTGTGAGAGTATGTTTTTCTATGTTTTTCGTTTGCTTGTTTCTTCCAAGCTGGATTTATATAATTTATATGATCCAACTTGAGGGAGAGTGTTAGAAGAGTTATTAGGGTTACTAAGTCATTAGGGTTTGAGGGTAGTTTGGTCATTGTGATATTTCCTTAATCCTATATATTAGGATGTTTGTATTAGGTTAAGAATAAGCTGTGAATAATATAGCAGTCTCCTCTTCTCCCTCCAATCTTCTTACTACAAAACTATTAACATCAGAAAAACAACAATCCCTTAACTGTGAGGATTTTAAGTAGCAAAGAATCTAGTAGATTGCTTCATTTGAGACTCACGTTACAAATGCATAATTGACTTACCACATTGATAGCATATGCAATGTCAGGACAAGTGCAAAAGAAATAAATCAACTTGCCAACCAATCGTTGATTTCTACCTTCTCCAACCAGAGGACTCTCACTACTTTCAGCCTAACTTAACATTCACTTCAACTAGATTATCAATAGCTTTACATCCGAGCATCCATGTTTCCTTGATAAGATCAAGAATGTATTTCTGTTGGGAGATAAATATACCATGTTTCGACATCACTACCTCAATGTTCAAAAAATACTTCAAATTGGTCAAGTCTTTTTATTTCAAATTCATTTCAAGAGAATTTTTTACATTTCGTATCTCCTCATTGTCATTTTCTATCACTACAATATCATCTACATACACAATAAGAGTTGTTACCTTTCCTCGAAAAGAATGCTTGATAAAAAGTGTATGATCAACTAACTTTGTTTGTAATCAAATTTCTACATAGGGGAAAACCACCGAACCATGCTCTCGGAGATTGTTTCAGAGCGTACAATGGCTTCTTCAATTAGCACACTTTACCCATAGAAGATGAAAATTCAAGCACTGGAGGAACTTCGATGCATACTTCTAGATTTCCATGAAGATATGGATTTTACATGTTAAATTGATGCAACGGTCAATCCAAATTTGTTATCACCGAAAGTAGGACTCGAATTGAGTTCATCTTTACTACCAGAGCAAATATCTTCTCATAGCCAATTCCATAGGTTTGTGTAAAACCTTTTGCAACTAGTTTGGCCTTATATCTTTGCATAGGACCATCGACCACAGGCTATACAGTAAACACCCATTTGCATCCAACTGCTTTTTTTTCCATTAAGCAATTCAACAAGATCCTATGTCTGTTTTTTGATAAGTAAAGTTAATATATCAAAAGCGAAGAGGGGCGCAACCCAAGTACACAAGGAGCATAAAAGAGAAAACGCCTAATTAGGAGAAGAAAAAAGAACAAGAAAATCAAGATAGCTAATCACTAAAGGGGCAAACCAAGCTGTTGTTCAAGTGAAAAGCGTGTAGAAGAAAAACGCCTTGATGTCCTCCAAGGATCTCTCAGTATCCTTAAAGCATTTCGCATTCCTTTCTAACCATAAACAACATACTATGCATAGGGGAACCATTTTCCACACAACGGCACTTCGAGAACGCCCTCCCGACCACCAAGAAGGGAACAAATCCACCACCTTTTGAGGCATGACCCATGACAATCCAAATCGGCTAAAGATAGCATCCCATAGAGAGCGAGCAATCTCACAATGGAGAAGAAGATGATCAATCGTTTCCCCATCCGATTTGCACAGGCAACATCTATTGATCACAATAAGATTCCTTTTCCTAAGATTATCGATTGTGAGGATCTTCCCCAACACCGCCATCCATGTAAAGAAGGCCACTCTCGTGGGTGCCTTGGTGCGCCAAATACTCTTCCATGGGAAATGACTAGCCTCAGTACTAGCCAAGACATTATAGTAAAATCGAACATCGAACTTCCCTTTACTAGGCGGAATCCACCACATTTTATCCTCTCCTTCCCTATTCATTTTATGAGAGTATAACAAAGTATAAAACGAGGCTAGCACTTCCAACTCCCAATCATGAATCAACCGAGAAAAACTAATATTCCATTGAAGAGCTCCTCCCGTGAGATCCAAGTTGTCAGCAACAGACACGTCTTTAGCATTAGCTATGGTGTAAAGGCCTGGAAAAACATCCTTAAGACACGCTTCTCTGCACCACACATCATCCCAAAATTTGATTTTGGAACCATCTCCTGGATCAAATCTTGTATGGCTAGACAACATCCGCCACCCCCTACTAATGTACCTCCAAAGACCCACCCCATGAGACCCCGAGATATTGATAGAATGCCAACCCCCCATTCGGACCCATATTTGGCATCCACGACCATTCGCCACCAAGCCCTTCTCTCATGCGCATAACGCCATAGCCACTTCCCTAACAAAGCTTGGTTGAACAATCTCAATTTCCCTAACAAGATCCTATGTCTTACTTTTATAAAGAGGTTTCATCTCTTCTTGCATCACTTCCCTTGACTTTGGATCAGGCAGTGCCTTATATAAATTTTTAGGATGTGTATGCTCACCTCCTAGCCCATCATAAGCGACCAGCTTCCTCCACCACAACCACTCTAGCCCAGTCAAGTATTGCATCCTATTGTCTTTTATCCTTTACCTCGGATCTATGGGTCATCAATTCCAATGCGATTGAGCCTATGACTATTGACTAGTGCGTCCATTCATCTATCTATTTATCATACCGTCACATCACCTCAGAGTGTTACTTTAGCCAATGGTTCCTTAGCCAAAGTATAGGGCTCTAAAACCATTCATCTCAATCTCGATCTTGTGTTGTTATCTATTTTACATATTCCTGGTTTTCCTTTCAATTTGTTGTCGATTAGTAAAATCACCAAATACTTTCAATGTAGTGTTAGTTTTTACCCTTCTATTTATATTTTTCAGGATCTCTAGACGAAACAAATGATTGATATGGGCATGAAGTTGGAGGTCTATACTATCTGGATTTTGCTCTCATCTCTCCTCCATGGGCACTTCCGTCTTCATTATCTCCTTTCCAATGGCATTGTCGGCTCTGTCACTTGTCTCTATCCACTTGGAAGCGTCAAGTCGAGGTGGTATTGTCGGAGTCTTGGCGATCTATCTTCTTTGCCTTGTGAAGCAAGTTAGTTCTGTAAACACCATCGTGTGGGATAGGAGGGTAGTGGAGTGTAAGGAGGAGTGTGTGGGTCATTTCTCTTTGGCTTGTTCTTTTCAAAATGTAGAGGATAGATGGGTGTGGGCGTTTGGGGGTGTGTATGGGCCGAATGAGGAAGTGGAGAGAAGGGCACTTTGGGAAGAGTTGGCTGGATTGATGAGGGTGTGGGAGGTCCCTTGGTGTTTGGGCGGGGATTTCAACATTGTACGCTTTCCTAGTGAGCGCTCCAATGGTTCTTATTACTCTTCGGGCATGATGAATTTCTCGGACTTCATTTCAGAGAATAATCTGGTGGATATTCCGATGATGGGGGGTCAATTTACTTGGTCTAATAATCAAGAAAATGAGAGTTGGTCGAGGATTGACCGGTTTTTGCTCTCTTCGGATTAGGAAGATCATTACCCAGCAGTTTCTCAAAGAAGACTTCAACGCCTGCTCTCGGATCATTTCCCTTTATTACTAGATTGTGGGACTCCTTGTGAAGGTAAGAAGGGTTTTAAATTTGAAAATATGTGGCTTAAGGCAGAGGGTTTTGTTGATAAGGTTGCTTCTTGGTAGGGGTCATATTCGTTTGAGGGCCTGCCTAGTTTTGTGCTTGCTAGTAAACTAAAATCTCTTAAAGTAGACTTGAAAAAGTGGAATGAGGAGGTCTTTGGGGATATTGGGAGAAAAAAGAAGGAGTTATTTGGAGGTATCCAGGAGTTGGATGAGCTGGCAGAATCGAGAGGCTTAGATCAAGAGGAGAAAATCCGAAAGGCGGACAAGTTAAAAGATTTGGAGAATACTTTGTTGTGTGAAGAAATTCATTGGCGCCAAAAATCGAGAGCTTTGTGGCTCAAGGAGGGGGATAGGAATACTCGTTTTTTCCACAAGATGGCTAATTCTCACAGAAGGTACAACAGTGTGGAAGTGCTTCGTATTAATGGCATCTTATCCGGTGATTCAGTTGAGATTAAAGATCACATAGTGCAGTATTACCAAAGTCTTTACTCGGAACAAAGCTCTTGGCGCCCTAGAATGGATAACCAACCTTTTTTGTCCATTGAGGAGGAGGACAAGAGGTGGTTAGAAAGAGATTTTGAGGATAAGGAGGTTTGGGAGGTGGTAAAAGGTATGGATGGTGATAAGGCTCCAGGTCCAGATGGTTTTTCCATGGCTTTTTTTCAAGCTTGCTGGGGTGTTATTAAACAAGATGTTATGGCGGTTTTTGCAGAGTTTCATCGTAGACGTCAATTGGTGAAGAGCTTGAATGCAACCTTTATTTCCTTGATTCCTAAGAAGGCGGATGCGGTGGAGATGAAGGACTTTCGGCCCATTAGCTTGGTGGGAGGGGTGTATAAAATTGTATCTAAGGTTCTTGCCAATAGGATGAAAACTGTTTTGGGTAAGGTCATTTCCTATTCTCAAAATGCTTTTATTGGGGGTCGGCAAATCCTAGATTCCGTTCTTATTGCAAATGAATGTGTGGATAGTCGCATGAAATCAGGGGTGCCAGGTGTTCTTTGTAAATTGGATTTGGAGAAGGCCTATGACCATGTAAATTGGGATTTTGTCTTGTATTTGCTGCATAGATGTGGTTTTGGTGAGAGGTGGAAGGCTTGGATAGAATGGTGTATTAAGACGGTAAAATTCTCCATTCTTGTGAATGGTTCTCCGGAAGGATTCTTTAACAGTTCGAGGGGAATCAGGCAAGGGGATCCCCTCTCACCGTTATTGTTTGTGCTTGTTATGGAGGTGTTGAGTAAGATGATGAATGCGACGGTTGACCAAGGCCTTTTGACTGGTTTCTCGGTGGGAAATAGGGTCTTGTCGGAGTTGATGATCTCACACTCCTTATTTGCGGATGATACTTTGATTTTTTGTGAAGATTCTATCGAGCAAATCCGGTATGTTCGTCTTATTCTCTTATGTTTTGAAGCTGTTTCGGGTTTGAGAGTGAATCTTGGAAAGTCAAAGATTGTGGCCATTGGTGAGGTTGAGAACATTGGGGGCCTAGCTAACATTCTTGGGTGTAGTGTTGCAGAATTGCCTATGAAGTATTTGGGCCTTCCTCTTGGGGCGTCGTTCAAGGATACGGTTATGTGGAATGAAGTGATCGAAAAGATGGAGTGTCAGATGGCAAGTTGGAAGAGAATATATCTTTCTAAAGGAGGTCGTTTAACCCTCATTAAGAGCACTTTGCTAATCTTCCAACTTACTTTTTGTCTCTGTTTCCGATTCCTGTAAGTATAGCTAAAAGGATTGAGAAAGTCCAAAGAGATTTCTTGTGGGGAGGAAAGGAGGATGAGCCCAAGTTGCATCTTGTAAGTTGGAACCAAGTTTGTAGCCCTTTTCGATATGGGGGTCTTGGCATTCGGAAGATGCATCAGTTTAACCAAGCTCTTTTGGGGAAATGGCTTTGGAGATACGCAAATGAGAATGGGGCGCTTTGGTGTAAGTTGATCAAAGCTAAGTATGAAGACCAAGAAGGTGGATGGTGCACCAAGGAGGTTTCGGGCTCTCATGGTGTGGGGTTATGGAAGCATATTCGGAAAGGATGGAATTTATTTGCCAAAGGTATTCGGTTTGAGGTGGGGGAGGGTTCGAAAGTCCGATTCTGGCATGATATTTGGTGTGGGGACAACTCTTTGAAGCAAGCTTTCCCGTCCTTATACAGTATCGCCAGACACAAAGAAGCTTGGGTGAAGGATAATTTTATTGGGAGGAATGGGGTTGTTGAGTGGAATGTCATCTTCGTACGATCGGTCCAAGATTGGGAGATGGATTTGGTTTCTCCTTTTTTTGATCGGTTGTATTCTTGCAAGGTTTCCCTAGGCAGTGCTGATCGTATTTGCTGGTCTCCGTCCAAGAAGGGCAAGTTCGAGGTTAAGTCGTTTTATAAGGCCTTGTCCATCTCTAATCAAGAGGAGTTTCCTTGGAAGAGCATCTGGCGTACTAAGGCGCCTCAACGGATGGCTTTTTTCGGTTGGACTGTAGCCCTAGGCAAAATTTTGACTCATGATACGCTGCGTAAGAGGAACATAGTGGTAGTGGAGTGGTGTTGTATATGCAAGAAGACCGGAGAGTCAGCCGATCATCTTCTTCTCCACTATGAGCTTGCAAGGGCTCTTTGGCACACGATTTTTCAGCGGTTTGGGTTGCATTGGGTCATGCCTTGCCGGGTGAGGGCCTTGTTTGCTAGCTGGTGGTCGGGAGGTCGTTCTCGAAGCGCGGTTGTTTGGAAGATGATCCCTCTGTGTCTTATGTGGTGTATTTGGAATGAAAGAAATACTAGATGTTTTGAAAATTCCACTAGGACCATAGAGGAATTGACTCATTTCTTTTTCTTTACTCTTTACTCTTGGACGGCCGCTTGGCTAGCTCCTTTAGTGATTAGTTTCTCTGATTTTCTTTTTCATTTCTCTCCCTCCTAGGCGCTCTCTGTTTATACTTTCCGTGTATATGGGTTGCACCCCTTTGCGCTCTTTTATATCATCATTACTTATCAAAAAAAAAAACACCATCGTGTGTCTTTACCGTCTAGCTATGTTGGTCAGGTTTCTAACACCTTTGAGTTAGCACACTCCAGTCCTTTTAGTGTTGCGTCAAATAAATTTCAATACTTTGTTACCTTTGTTGATGACTACTCTCGGATGACGTAGTTATTTTTAATGAAAAATCGTTTTGAGTTAAAACTTTTCGGCAAAGAGATCAGAACTCAATTTGGCCAGAAAATCCGAATGTTGCAATATGATAATGCCAAAGAATATCTCTCAATCCTTTGCTTCTTATTTATCTGCCAAAAGCATTGTATACCAGACCACTTGTCCTTTACACATCACAACAAAATGGTGGTGTTGAGTGCAAAAATCGACACCCCCCCACCCCCCCCCCCCCCCCTGATGTTGCTTGAGCCCTCTTGTTTCACATCCATGTACCCAAATCTTTTGATTGCATGCTACCAAATGCTTTTGGAGGGAATCCAACTTATTTTATCCTTCCCTCCTTATCTTAGCCTAATAGAGTACAAAAGATGAAAAAACGATGTTACATAATCCACCTCTAGTAAATGATATATTCCACTGGATATTTCCATTAGAGAACTACACATGATATTCCACCCATGCCTCCTTACATCGCGAAATACTAAATAATTCCAAAAAAGTAACCTTCAAGGGCTGATCCCAACACCCCAAATCATGCCAACACCTGATTTTTGATCCATTGCCCACCTCATATCTAACAAATGTAGAAACAATTATACAAACACACAGCAAATACTGGAGAGCAGAAAACAATGCAACAAGAGTAACAAGGCTGAGAGGAGACTCCAATTGAGAAAGCCCTACTCAAATTATGGAGCCAATGTCTTACTTTCTAGCTAACAAATCAAATTTGCGAGTTATATTAGAAGTGCTACTTCTACGATGCCATTTTGGCTTGCAAAAACATTGACTTGACTTTCAAAAGCTTCTGAACTTTGACTTGCAAAAACATTGGAGAAATTCCCCAGGCTTGAATGTGCATATTTAAAGCCATTACAAAACAATTTTACATAGTATTTCTAAATTACCCCCAGCTTCTTCACCTTGTAACATACTGCAAGGGCGTCTAACCCCCCAAAACCCTAACCTTTTCTACCCGTCCCACAAAACATTAGTGAAAAACTAAACTAAAAAAGAAAGTACATTTCAATGAAAATTACTGGATTAAAAAAAAAAAAAATAAGGGTCCAACCTAACTATATAGGCAATTGCTCATGATCTTATTTCAAGCATAGATATGAGTCAGTCTGGAGAGTGGAGAGTCAGTCGATCATCTTCTTCTCCACTGTGAGCTCGCAAGAGCTCTTTGGCACATGATTTTCAAGCGGTTTGAGTTGCATTGGGTCATGCCTTGTGGCGTGAGGGCCTTGTTTGATAGCTGGTGGTCGGGAGGGCGTTCTCGAAGTGCGGTTGTGTGGAAGATGATCCCTCTGTGTCTTATGTGGTGTATTTGGAATGAAAGAAATGCTAGATGTTTTGATAATTCCACTAGGACCATAGAGGAATTGACTCATTTTTTCTTCTTTACTCTTTACTCTTGGATGGCCGCTTGGCTAGCTCCTTTAGTGATTAGTTTTTCGGATTTTCTTTTTCATTTCTCTCCCTCTTAGGCGCTCTCTGTGTATACTTCCCGTGTATATGGGTTGCGCCCCTTTGCGCTTTTTATAACATCATTACTTATCAAAAAAAAAAAAAGCATAGATATTTTTTTTTTTTTGATAAGTAAATTGTATATATCAAAAAAAAGCGCAATGCGCCTCTTAGTACACAAAAGAGTATACATAGGTAGCCCAAAAAAACCCAAAAAACGGACCCCAAAGAAACCCAACCCAACTATAACCACCACCAAGCGAAAAAAACCAAAACAAGAACCCAAAAAACCCAAACACTGAAGCCCACAAAACCCACCACCAGCCCTAAAAAAAACCAGAACCCTAATGCACCTCTGGAGGAAAGGAGAATGCATTTTTGGTTCCAACACAACCCCGACGGCGATAGTACCGCTTCGGAGAAAGTCTCTCTCTAACCTCATAGTTGATGGAGCATTCTAAATTCTTGATTTCCCGCTTCCCTTTTGCCTTAGAGGTAAAGGGCTCCCGCTCCTCTTCAATATTCGAAAAGAGATTCAAAAGACTCTTCTCATCACCTCCTTCACCATTAGACAGTCCCACACTGGAGGCGAAATTCACCGCATCTATAACCACCTCCGAATAGTTCCCTGCCCCCTTCTCGGCGGGTTCCGCTACAACGTCGGCAAACAGCTCCTTGTTCTTCTGCAACTGCTTGGCAAGCTTCTCCTTCACCCTCCGGGCATACCCTATTTGAGATTTAGAAACAGAGGAATAAATCGGAGCACCGCTCTCCGACATTCGAGGAAAAGGTTCGCTTAATCTCAAACCCAGCTCAGCCGTATGCTTTCCCGAAATAGAACAGGTCAGTGAATCTTCGACTACAACCTTAGAGCCCTTTACCGACGATGAAGCCTCCTTCATCCCAGGCAGAGAGGAAGAGGAAACATTTCTAGACCCTAAAAACCCCCGACGTAGCAACCCTTTCGCCGGAGCAGTCTTAACGGGTTCAAACTCCTTCGCCGGAACAGAACCAGCTCCCACCGGAGGAGCAGAGACCACCACCGGAGACAAAGGAGAGACATGGGTACTCACCGGAGTCAACAACCAGTTCTAGGTATCCTCCGGCAACAGAGCATCCTTCGTCGGAAAAACAGGGACCATCGCCGTCCCACGAGACACAGACCCCGCCGCACAAACCAGTTGATTTGACTCCGGATGCACCTCCGCCAACGACAGCCCCACCAACGCAAGCTCGGAATCATCGCTAGAAACCCCGGCGAGACCACCGGCGACCGGCGCAAAAACCTCAGAAACGCACGCCTCCCTACGATCGTCCGGAACATCAATCTCTCCCGGCGAGGCAGAACCACACTGTTGCGATTTGGGCAAAAACTTAACACTACGCTTCAAGCCCCTGCGCCAAGCTGTCTTGAAATACCCAGCGTGTTTGGGCTTAAAGAGAGACCCAAACTCGCGAACACCCAGCCCAACTAAAAGTTCTTTAACTAACCCAGCTAGGACCCGGCCCAAAACAGAACGCAAAAAACCTAGCAACATCTTATTCTTCTTTTTCTTCTTCTTCGTATGATCCGCCGTCGGGATGAAACCTGTAGCCAGATTAGCAGGATCCGGCGACTCCAACTCCACCCAGTCCACCATCACCCGCGACTCATACTCACCGTACCCGGTCTCGAAAGAGTCCTTCACCGGGAAGAGATCAATGTGTTGCGAAGATCTAACCCTCCTCCCAACGAAAGGCTCCTCAGAACCAGCCGCCAGTCGAAGAACCTCCGCAAAGGAGCGCCCAGGGTGACATCCAGAGAAGGATTCTCCCAAATCAAGCTTGAGCTGCGTCCCCGGAACATGATGCGTAGAGGCTGTTGGACCCAACAACCTCCGCAATTCATTTGCAAACCGACGCCATCCCCTCCCTCCACGGCCCGCAGGTAGCCAAATGATCCCTTTACGACCTCCCTCAGCAAAGACGGCCACCTCCAGGAAACTACCTGCCTTATTAACACCCCCATGCACCATCAAAGCCTTGTCGCCCTCACGGTATGACTTGGCGATATCAACCTTCAACAGAGATTGACTCGCCTCCTCGACCATATCCACCAACTATGAAGCACAAGGTTGGCTCACGAAAATTACCCCTACGAACCCTTTTCTCTTTTCCTCCAACCGAAGATCAGGACACCCTTCCTTCGCTGACAAGCAAAAGGATTTCGCTTCTATAGAGAAGTGCCGTTCCATAGCGGCTGACCAGAGCCTAGCGCACAGCGCCTAAACAGCGCCGCCGCTAGGGCAGAAAACTACCTTGCTAACCTGAGCCGAGTCCGTACCGGAAATCGTCGAGAGACGGAGAGAGAGAGGGAGAGATTTCCAATTGTGTTGTTAACAACTTCAGATATGAGTCAAAAAGGCATAGATATGAGTCAAAAAGGCATTGTTATTTCATTCATGTGCAAACACCTTCTCCCAAAGTTAACAAAGACAGAGCACACAGTAATTAATGTTAGATACAACAAGGGGAAATAAAAAAAAAGGGAACCCTAACAGAGACGACCTTAAGAAAATTTAGAAGGTCTCAAGTTGGGAAAGAGTTTGATAGACCAAATTGAACATAGCTTCAACCGAGAAATTTGAGAATACCACATTTAAACTAACCAGGCAATCAAGGCGAGCATTGATAGTCTCAATATCTTTCAAAGGCTGCAAAATATTGGCACGGAGAAGCCTAGTCCTGGAAAAGAAATCCCAAAAAATGTAAGATTACAGATTTTACATTAACAAAAAGAAAAGCGACGGCATAAACCCCTCTTTCTTCTATGCACAAGCCCCTAACCCCCTCCCTCCCTTCCAGGGGGAGCAAGATGGCATGAGAAGAATCAGTGATGTGCCTAAAGCTAAGGGAAAATTTTGCTAAAATTATGAAGCAATGGTTGATATGACATGTCACATCAGCCAGCTTGAACAATTCATCACATACCCTCCAATAGTTTTAGTTGTCTTAAGCATGTGGAACAGACTTCTCTTTTTGTTACTTGTTCCCCAAAGGCTTGAATGAAGTGGCTCAATAATTTCCAAATTTTGGATGCTGCCACCAAATTTCAACTGTAAGATTTCATATCTAAATTATATGATAAATCTCACCAGTATATATACTAACCAAATATCTTTTTAATAGATGGTACCACTATTTAAGCCAGACTAATATGTTGGACAGCAGCTAAGCACCAGAATACATTAAGCAAGAAAGGGATGGTACCTGGTAGCATCAATGCTCATATGGTCAAATGATCCATTAAAAGTAACCTGGGAAAGAGATAATTGTACAGTAAAAGTAATATTAGAATTCTTAAAAAAAATAAATTAATTAATTAAAAATAAATAAAATAAATAAATAAAAAATAAACTAAAAACAGATCAAATAATAAAGGCAAACGGAGGAAATTTGAAAAACTGAAGTTATGCATTTGAGCCATTTATCTGTAAGAACAAATTATAGGGGCCACTATTACATATTCCATGGGTGGAAATTTCTTAAGGGGAGTATAATAATTCTAAAGTTTTAAGTATTTCAGTGCCACACATGAGAGTGCAATACCATAAAATCCTTACAGAAACAACACTGACCATTTGGAATTTATATTAGAATATCAAGAAGTTGCTACTGTGATTCAATTAGAAACTCAGAACTCAGCTCAGATGTATAGTAACAGTACTCTTTGTTGATTTATATTTCAAACAAAACATATTAACAGCAACTGATTATTTTTTTTCAAGGGAAGCCATTTATGCATGCAGGGAAAATTAAAAAAGAGTACAAGAAGCAGGTAATTATAGTAACAGTACTATTTTTTAAAAACGCTATGTTCTCTCTCCTCTCTCTTTCTGTTTTTTTTTTTTTTTTTCCTGCTGTAGTGGGGGCGCGTGCTAGCGTGTCCGTTAGGTTTTGGCCTCTATCCGTGGCCTGCTATGCCTCCGAGAGCTCGAAGGTGCTTCTTTGAGGTGATTATGGAACGACGCTTCTCCGTTGAGCTAAAACCTTCAACTTCTCGGCGAAGGATGGGTCTTCGAACTTTCATCTGGAGGAAAGAAGGAAGGGTTTTGTTGGGGTTATTCTGGTGGGTCAGCAATGTGCTACTTGGTTGGTAGCTATGGTGGAAAAGGTGATTCAGTCTCCAGTGCAGGATGATTTCGTCAAGTATTTTTGTGAGGAAGGGAAGACTTTGATGGTGAGCGGGTGTGGTAACAAGGCAGGGAGATTTCTGGAGGTGGCCGCCTACGCGGAAGGTGGTCGGAAAGGTATCATCTGGATCCCAGAGGCCCGTTCTGGGTGGGGCTGGCATAGGTTCGTGGGTGAGCTGCGTTTGATGCTGGCGTTTCAGGAGAGAACTTCCGGGTCTTCGATTTCTGAGGTTTCCTCTCCGGCAGGGAAGCAGATTCAGGGGAATCAGAGGGGTGATCATTTTTCGGGGTTAAAGGCTAGGAGGCCTTTTGTGAAAGCGCTGCGCTCTTCTTCTTGCGTGGTGGCGGACACGATTGGGTTGCAGCTCTTATCGTCGCAAGTGCTGGACTTATTCCCGTTTTGAGATGGGGAACGCTGGAGTGGAGCTGTGTTCAGTGGTGAATTGTTACGATATGGAGAGTGCCTCTCCCATGCTTCAGCACTGCTTGTCGTTTCCGGTGGCGGCCGCTGCTAAGGTGAGAAGGAACAAGACGAAGAGGTGCCTAGGGCATTTTTGTGCTGAGCTGTATCGGATCCTTGGCGGGCTGGTTCAGAAGCCCAAAGGCAAGCGGTTCAGGGTTGGGTTTATGGGTTATGCTGGCCATAAACCCAAAGGCAAGCTGTTCAGGGTTGGGTTTATGGGTTATGCTGGCCATAAACCGAAAGGTAAGCGGATCAAGTCCGAGTTGGTTCTCGGGTCAGGTTCCAGTGCGGTTTCCGAGTCGGTTCCCGGGTCGGCTGGTCACGATTTTGGCCTTGTTTTGGACCCTGAACCATCTTATGGTGATTTGGAGGATGAGGTTCGCCTGGGCTCAGCTGCATCCAAGTTCGACACTTCTGCGGTGGTTCCAGAGTCTCTGAAGGCTCCTGTTTCGCAGGCAGCTGTTCATAATCCTCCCCTGGTGAAGGGCTTGCTCCGGCAGGGTTTTTTTGGGCCGAGAACTGTTCTTTCACCAGCCTCGTCAATTCTAGATGCTAAGGACGCTTCATCTACTTTGGGTAAGTTCTCTTTTCCTCCTCTGCCTCGAGAGGAAAGACTGGGTCACAATTCTGGTGATATTGCATTGGGTACTCCTTTCCCGTCTAAGTCACTGGCCGCGTGGTCGTCAACTATGGTGGTTGCTGTTAAGGGGGAGGATTCCAGCTTTAGTGGGCTGTCTCAATCCCAGAATTGGTCGGTAGGCTTCAGTCCATCTGGCGAAATAATCGTTAGGGATGAGGGAGGCAAGCTTTGGGATGGAGTGGATGGTGATTCCCCCATTCCTCTTAATGTATACCCTCCTACGGGAAGCAGCTTGGCTGATGCGTTTGTGGAGTGGGATGATGGGACGGATGACTCCTTTCTTGATCCTCTAGATTGGCCATATAGTGACGAAGATGAGGAACCGACTTTGGCGATGTTGAAGGCTGTTGAAGAGGACTTTAAGGTTGCTCGGGCCAAGTACAAAGGCAATATGGAGTTGTTCAATTTGAAGAGCTCCGTTAATTATGGTGACGCTTCCAATCGGCGAAGGAAAGGCTCGGCTCGCAAGCGGTAGCGCTGGAGTCTCCTTAGGTTTTCTGGTTTGGTTTAGTCCTTGAGGGTCTTTATTGGGCGTGGGTTTTTATGGGTCTTTTGGCAGTTGCTGTATTGGGTGGTGGGTTTTTATGGGCCTGTTTGGGTGTTGCTGTGTTCTTGTGGGTTTTGGGTTCCATGGGATCTTTCCTGTCTTTTTGTTTTCTTTGTCCTTTTTCTTTCTTCCTTTTGGCATTCTCTTGTATACTTCCTGTGTACTAGGGTTGCGCCCCTCTGCGCTTTTGATATATGAAACATTACTTATCAAAAAAAATATATTATAATCATTTTTCTTGGAACCCTCATGATCAACCACACAACATATACCATTATGACATGTGTTAACAGATCCAAACCCATGTTAAATGTGAGTGTCAATGAATTTGGATATGATGTAGCTGAGCCAAATTAAAGAAGCAATTTCCTAAAGGAATGCTACAAATCAAAAGAAAAAGCAGCTGTCAATGCCCACTCCCTCTCTCTCCCTCCTTGTGCCTAGAGGCAGCCCTCAAATTCTGACAGATAATCTATAATTCTTTATTAGGAGCCAGAGATGTGTTGGTGATAAAACAGACAACAATTCCTAATTTAATTGTTCAAATGGGAAGGGAAGGAACATGCATCATAAAACACATACCAACAAGGAGTGGTTTGTAACAATGACCCCTTTTTCTGCTTCTGTCCTGCGCATGCAGTTAGAACTTGTTTTTAGAAGTTCAATAACTTATAAAGGATAACAAATATGATAACAATAAAAGTGCAATTGCTCTTCAAATATTCAAGCGAACTTCAGATGCCTAACAAATTATCTACCTACAGCAACTTCCAAGATGAAAAGGCGTGCATAATGCACAAGTTCTTAAAAATTAGAACTATCATATGAACAAATAAAATGTCAATAGAAACTATCACAAATTCCAAAATCATATGAACTTTTTTGTTAACTGCAGAATCTTAAACCTTGCAGCAAAGGAAATTTAGAATGTACAGTGAAAGTAAAATAATAAAAGAAAAAGATGATAACTCTAAAGAGCCCTTAAAGCCCATAAAGAGGAGGAACAGAACATCAGCAGAGACAATATGGTTCAAGTGTCCATCTTAATACCTCAAAATTAATCTCCCCTCTTGAATAAGAATTCGCTTGGTTTAAAATAGCTTGTATTTGGACTGAGTTTACTAGCATTCCATCTTTAAATCAATACTGTCATATCACACTAAGACCCTCCCCAATGTAGCAGTAAACAAATGTTTTGCATTAGTCTATAAAAAAGTAAGCCCCTAATTTTACTTTTCTTTTTGTTTCTTTTTCTGAGGAAGTCTCTAATTTTTCAACAGAATGATGCTTTCTTTCTTAAATGAAAATCAAGTTTCCAAAAATAACAGCTTCTCAAAAAAAATATATATCTATCAGACACTAGAAAAAGGATGTTACTGCTTCTTAGCCATAATAGGTAATTAACCATTGAGATAAGAACCCCTAGTGTGAAACTCATCAAAATAACATCTAGTATAAAGTTATGTCGGGAATTAACTAGATTCAGAATTAAAATATCCACCTTCATGTCTTAACTTGTAGAAAGAAAAGTGCTGAGTACCACTTAATAGTAGCTGCCGCAGCTGCCAAGCAGAGGTAATACTGCTTGTAATAAGTATCCAAACCAAGTGCAGAAGGCTCCTTGGCCGCTAGATTTTTTATCAGCACGGCACCCTGGAGCACAACACCACAACATCATTTCAGAAAATGGATGCAAGTATCAGCACCCAAAATTTTAAAAACCAGTGGAGAATAATTATCTATCACAACCTTGGTATCATTGAAGCAACCACGGGCCACTACAACCTGCACAAAGCAGTATATCATATTAATTCGTGAACAAATGAAAATCACTCACAAAGGCAGACACATATGGATCTGGTTGTCCAGGTGCACACACAAGCAGGAGCGAGAGGGGGAGAGAGAGAGAGAGAAAGATCTGAGCATTGGTAGTCAGTCATTAAGGACTATCACCTTCTTGACCGTAGCGCAAAATCTATCCACCAACTCCGAAACTCCAACCATACCTTCTGGTGCCAGCTTGTTTGGAGTAACAATGATCACCATGGGATCATAGAAATGCAGCAAAGTTTTTGTATTCTGATATGAACTGCTAGTTTCAATATATTGGGAAAGATGCAGTGAAGCTGACCTCAAGTCAAAAGCAGCAACTCCAACCTGACCACACAATTGGTGTCAGTTACGCTTATGCATTACATTAGTCATCAAAACCAACCTTCAGTAACATTTGGAAATGCATCTCTACACTTCAAGTAATATGTATCTTGAATCACTCAACTCCTAAGGATTAACATCCAACTCGAACCAACAGAAATATTTGGTAATGATCTTCAAAACTATAGTGTTCACAAAATCATGATTCCATTTCCATTCTCATTTGGCAATCTTTGGATATTAGAAATCCAGGTTCCATGTGACATGGTTCACAACGTTGCATTCTCTACAATCAAAGACGCAATCCACCACCTTCACTGGGATGTGATACAGTGGTAAATTGCTAATCCAATTGATGCATCGGATATTTGCTTTTCTCAAAATTGTTGAACGTGAAAATCAAAAACAGATCAAGGCATGAATCAGCTATCAAATATAATTATTACAATTTATAAGAAAAGGAATGAAAGAACGAAAGAAAGAGCAAAATCTTTAGATTCCATTATGACCTTCAAGCAGAATTGCATGTAATAGCACATATCTGACCCTAGAGAATCCACAAAGATCTAAACACTTCAATCAAAAGAATATTAAAACAAAATTACATTTGAATTCAGAATCAAAGAAAAAAATCAGCTGCAATTGGCCCTATGATTCATTGATATAACACCAAAAATGCAAATTATATATGGAGTAATTCGACTACGTTTTACCACTAATGAGTAATTTAAGGTAAAGGAAAAATGATCATCATATTGGGGATATGAATCCTAACCTTTCAACCCATAATTAAAGGTATAAGCACAAATCCTATACGTGAAGCTGCAGAAACTTCAAAGGTAAATCGTTGAAAAAAGATGAACATCAAAGCAGCCATAGTTTCAGAAATGTGCAAGTCTCATATCATTTAAATGGTAGAATAAGCACTATTAAGTGTCTGTTTGGTCAAGGAGAAAGATGAGGAAAAGGGAGTAAAGCATAAATTCACATATTATTTCTGATTCATTTAACTTCACGTAGAAGTTATTTTTATCAGTTCAGACAAAATAGTGGTATTACGCTGATTTTGGAGAAGGTTTTGGTCTTTCGATTCCAAATATCTGAACATCTAAAAGTAAAAATACTACTCCATAATTTTACTTTCTTATCATTCCCTGCATTTTCTCGGGAAAAACAAACACAGATTATCCTAGAGTCAGAAGATGATAGTACACCTCTTTGGCTCTGTTCTCTATCAGACCTATCACGAAGCTCGATCTCTCTCCTCCGTCGTCCTCCATTGCTATACCCTAGCTTCAATGGCTTTTTAGTTTTTACAAGCGCTTCGTTGAGCCTGGTGCGTACTTGGCTTAACATGCGCACCGGGAATCGGGGGCAAAATAGCGGGGAGATTGTATTAACGAGACTAAACGGCCTAATTAATCCTCGTTGGTACCGGCAATTTTAATAAGTAGAGAAATTTCCTCCAAAAAGAAATTTATATATATATATATATATATATATCCTCCACCCATATAAAATGATGTCAAGTGTCTAAACATTTAATTGTACATTAAATATTAAAGGTTATTAATATCAATTTACTAACTAAGGTTATTCTTTCTTTTTTTCTTTTGGTTAAACATTAGACTAATGTTTTATTTTTTCACCAAGGTTAGAACTAGCGTTAAAAAGCGAAGACCTAACATCGGATTAGATAAAAAACCAAAAAAACAAAAAAAAAAGAGTTATCTAACATTTTGAATTTTTTATCTAAACTATTCATTTATCCACAATGAGTTATCTAACGTTGTTTTATTATTATTATTTTTTTAACTATTCATTTATCCTATTAACAAAGGAATCAGGGCTCCACAACAGATCTCTTTACTACACATACTTTACACTTGGTCTCCAATATGTATTAGCACAAAAACATATCAATTTTAAGAAAAAAGAGAAAGAAATAAAAAAAAAAAAATAGGGGCCTTTTTTTTTTTTTTTTTTGTGGACGGAGTTTTAAAAATCAACATTCGTATACACAAAGAAAAATGGATTTGCTTACCCTGAATGGAGTGAATGGCTCCACTTCCATGCATGGTTCGCAAAGCCACGGGCTTGGTAAGTAGCTAAATAAAAGTGATGAAAAGACAAGAAAAAACGAAGGGAAAAAAAATTTAAAAAAATCAAAATTTAAAATAACTCTCCATTAATGGGATAACTTAATAGAGATTAAAATTAATCAAATTATTATCCAAAACACGAAGACTTAATTGTTAAAACATCAAGAAGAGTACCTTAATATGATAGCAGTTTTCACGTATATACCAAAAAATCCTGATCACATATGTATTCTTCTCCTAAAGCAACAGTCTTTCAGTCACATATGCAAAGGACTTGAGAAATAGAGAATTGAGAAAAACGTATGCTTTTGATATGACTCATCAACTTCACCTTGTTTAGAGTTACTAAAATTTTCTAACCTTGTTTAGATGTGATTTTATTATTATTATTTTTTTTTTCTTCTAAGCCAACTTTAGCTCTTCTTCTTTTAAACGTTAGTGCTAACCCCCTTTTTTTTCTTTTTCTTTTTTTTGGTTTTTTATCTAATCCGACGTTAGGTCTTCACTTTTTAACATTAGTTCTAACCTTGGTGAAAAAGCAAACCGTTAGTCTAAAGTTTAACCAAAAGAAAAATAAATAAAAAATAAAAAATAAAAAGTTAACCTTAGTAAACTGTTAATAACCTTTAATATTTAATGTGTACATTAAATGCTTAGACACTTGGCACCATTTTATATGGGTTGAATGATATTTTCTCCAAAGCGGTTTAGAGGAAATTTTTGTCCAACATGTGAGATGTACATGTTTTTTTAATAGTAAGGACAAAATTGTAATAAATTTTATTAAAAACGCATATGCATCTCACATGTTATTAAAAAAAATGGACACATGTCACTTTTATAGATTAGGTTGAAAGAAATTTCTCTAACCTAGTTTGGAGGAAAACTTTGTCCATTTCAAAATAACTCTCAATTAATAGTTACTGAAACTCATAACTGAATTTGATAACTATTTTTAAGAAATGGGCCTTTGGGGCCTTTATTTTTTTTTTAGGATTTTTCCTTCAGCCTCTTTTTATAGGACCTAATTAGTATAAACTACATTGGTTCTTAATCTTGGTGGGCGGGTGGTTAAGCTATGACTTGGTTGGTCGTGAGGGTGCGCCTGTGGTTTTTGCTATCTAGGTCTCTCTTGATCAGTCTCCCACGAGTTGGTGCTACAATGGTCACGCCCAGGTAAAATAACCACAATTGGTCTCCCCACTCCAACCTTTTTAATTTTTTTTTTCTTCTAAATAATTAGAAGGCTTCGATATATATTTTTTTATGAAATATAAATTTGATATATAAATTTCATTAAACTCAAATCAAAAAATCTATACTTTTTTTTTATGAAATACATAATCTCTCAATTGAAGCAAATTGTCTCTTTCTTCTTGCAAAAACCTAAGCTAATCCTCGAGAGCCTCTTCAAGCTTACTAATTCCAACAACGAAAAAATAATTTGTTGATTAGGTAGAAATTGCACGAAAAATCTCTAATAGTTAGCTTTCATGCCAGACAAACTTAAATAAATACTAACATTGGTACCCCGTTGTTGTACCAAGGCGATCCACCATATATTGTAATTTTTAGGCTCATAACATAAATCAATAAAATAATTATCCTATAGGAAAAAGTTGATCGTTTCTAATGGAAAAATATCACATTTGCTTAATTAAAAGTTATCCATTTCGTAAGCATCTACTTACCTCAATCGCTCTTTGACATGCTCGGACATCTAATCCTCCTCATTACTGTAAATCATAACACAATATTAGACTCGCGCTAAACAGGAAGTGTTAATCCTATACGTGGAACTTAATCATGCAATTAAGAACCTTAATTAAGCAATTATGTTACAGTCAAACGTTCGGCCCTCTATAATAGCAGTGAAAATTAAGATCTACACAAAAGACTCTACAACAATCTTACTTTTAATCATTATAGAAGCCTAAAACTCTAGATGTGTTATTAAAAAGGTTTCTATTTCGTCAATAAATTGGTTGTATTGATTGTGTGATGAGTTTTCTTTGTGGTTTGCTTAATATTACTGCTGTAGAATTTTCTTTTTTGTTTAATTTGATGCATAATTTTGTCATGTGTTCCTTGGGATCAAAACCCACAACTCTCAAGGTCCAAATACTTCACATTTTGCAAGCGAATTTAACTCTACCTAAATTGCTTATTTTCACATTGGCCAATCATTTCTATGTCGACATTCTTCAATATTTTATGGTTCAATTTCATCATTACTTCCAGTAATGTCAATGGAAACTTTAAAAGAAAATATGCATTTACAGAACACATCAAAATCTTGTTATTTTCAAGTACCTATTCACTTCAGGGGATAACTCTTTAAGAGATTCCTCTTCAGGAGATTATTTTCAAAAATTATTTTGTACAGAAGTTGTTTGGATGGAGCATTTATTTATGTTGCTTATTTTGTATGTATGGCATCTTTAGGAGCACTGATTTATTTTCCTTGTGTTTTTTTTTTTTTTCCTCTTCGAAGGAATCTTATCCTTGCACCAAAGGGTTTTCAACACTCATGCATGCTTTAGGCTTATTTACTGTTATATTAATTGTCCTATACGAACTTGATCATTGTTGGAGTGTGAGACATTGCTATTTTCATGTTGTCAGTAATGCATTCGGTAATTGGTTTACAATACTATGCAAATGAATGATCCTTTATACTTTCGGTTCACATTGATTTGTACTAGGATCAAGATGAGATAATGTCGAAGTATTTCAGGTGATTTTTTGTCATGCTGCTGGCAGCAACTTTTCTCCCCCTAATGGTTGGAAGATTGTTTCATAAAATATGACAATCTTCAAAACGTGCCTTACAAGTGATGTAGGTGTTGGGAATATAACTCAAAGTTATAGGGGAAAAAAGCTCAAAAAAGAGCATCAGCAAAAGATTATGTAAAACAAAAATTTGCAAGAAATACTCACAACGTGTCAAGTCGGGCAACAAATTTTCTCCCCCTAATGGTTGGAAGATTGTTTCATCAAAATGACAAACTCCAAAACTTGCCTTAAAAGTGATGTAAGTTTTAGAAATATAACTCAAAGTTATAATGGAAAAAACCCAAAAAAAAAAAAGTGTGATGCCCCAAATACCAAAAACCCTAAGAAGATGATTTATTAAAAAAATTGCTTGTTTTAATCTCTAAACGCCCCCCTTTAATTTTAAAGAGCTTTAATCCTTAGAGTGCAACCTTTTTGGGAGAAAAACCCTTTTAGTTGAAAAATAGCCAAAAGACCAAAATTAGCTTCTGGTCGAACATTCACTAGGGGACCACCGAATGTTCAAACCTAACCCTAGTGCGAACATTCACACACGGACCACACCAAACATTCGTTGCCTAAGTTCTGAACCAATGGATATTAATAAAACGTTCGATTTGCAACCCTAGAACCATTGTGCAATAGTACACCAAACTTTCGATAAGAGTCTGAAAAGTAATTTTAACTCATTCTCTACCTTTTTAAACCCATGCACACCTTCTCCCACTATAAGTCCCCTCGTTCTCGCCTTAGAATCCATCCATACCTCAGAAACTCCAACCCTAGAGTGAGATGAGATTTTTGAGAGAGAAGAAGAAGGCTTAAAAGTGGATTGCCTTCTTCAAGGTAAACTCTTCTGGATCTACTTAGTTTGTATGGTATGCTTATGATTTTTATGCTCTTTACAAGCTTTAAAATGCCTTGATAAATTGTGTTATCATTTTCTTTAAGAAAAGGAAATGGTTTTTAAATGTTTAAAACCACTCCATGTTTGATTGCATGCTATTATGGTTTGTTATGTTTACATATACTCATTAAGAGCCTAAGATGAGAATTCTTATGTGATGAGTTGAGGATAGGAGCTTGATGCATTCTGACACTGTTCACAAATGCTCAAAATATCCATTTTGCATTTTTGTTTTTTTTTTTTTTGCTAATCCAATGTGAGGGGGTTTTTTACAAATCTGATTAGCAATTTTATATAAAAGTTTTATTTAGCTACTCCATTGTGAGTGCTCTTATTAGAAAAGGCTAGTGGTGTGTTCGCCACATCAAGTTTGATTAGTATGATTACCCTTTTTTAAATAGTAGCTCCAAGTCTTCAATCAATGATAACACACGCATATGTTTGCACGTCAGGTTATTTAAGATAACCCAATGTCTAGTTTGCATAATTCAGGTTTGACTAGAATATTTGCATCTTGATTAGTAGCTCCCTGTCTATGTTCGATGATAACGCATGCTTATGTTATGATTTTTAGATACCTCAAATTTATTAATTTCACATTCATATGCATTTACTCTGATTATGCTAAAGAGGGGTGATTCCCTAGTTAGCTATCAGTTAGCTGAATTGGGGCAATTGTTAGTAATCCTTCCAAATTGGCCAAGGCCATTTCTGGGGGCGTTACATGTTTACCCTATCGGTTATAGCTATTAATGTAGTTGTTATTGTAAATGTATGTAGTGATGATGCGTTGGCCCATTTGAGAAGAAATCCAATAAGTTTTATACTTCTAAGGTCTCTATTACTGAAAAGGCAGGCTCATATCTCCCCCTATGCCATTGGTTGTAGTGATTCCCATGGTGTATACAATGTTATTGATGCAGGTACAGAGACCCTTGTTGAGGACCTAGTAACCATGTATTTGGGCTACTACTATAATTGAGGCCATGGCGTGCCAGATGTCTTTTGTCGGGCCACGTTGTTGCCCCTCTTCTGTGTAGACATTTGGGTGGTGTTTGGCAAAAGCAATGGCCTAGCCTAGACACTGTTTAAAAAAATTGTGGCTCTTTTTCCTAATGTACAATTACCCTATTACCCTTCATTTGTTTTCCAGCGCTGGGCCATTTCCTCCAGCTCCCTGTCTTCTCCTTCACGACTCAGCACTGACCCTTGCGAAAACTGGAGAGCCCATTTCACCCCCCACTCCCAAACTCGCATCCCCCGATCACGTCTTCACAGCCAACGCACAGGGAGGAGAAAGAAGAAGAAGATTTGGGTTTGGGTTTATGGAAAGGGGAAGAGAGACGGAAAGCCAGCTATCCATTGTGAGCTACACTTCATTTACAGAACTTTGAAGCTAAGGGTGAAAGCCTTCTCTCCTTTATACCAAATCTAATGCAATGTTAAAGGTCCAATAATCTCTCTTTCTTAAATGATTATCGTCGTATTGCAATTTTCTTGTTTTCCAATTTTTCGTTTGGGCTTTTGGTTTTGGATTCTCATATCTGTTTCAGGTAGTGTTTCAAGATAGTGTGTTGGATTGGTGGATTTACTTTTTTGTTTGTGGGGATTTTGTGTAATCTTGATTGGGTTATTGGTTGATTTTTACTGCCCCTCTGATTTGTTTGTCTTGCTGTTCATTTTCCGTGAAGATTTTTTTGGGGTTGTTTTTGTTAATTTTGCTTATACTAAGTGATGGTTGAATATGGATTTGTTAATCATTTGTTTAAGGTTCGAATGACTCTTTAGTATTTGGATGGTTGAATGGATTGATTGAAAAGTAATGCTAAAATCTACTTTTCCATCTATGGTTGGTTTGGTTTGTTTAACTTGTTCATGATGCCCGCCACATGCTTCACAAAGGGCGGGCGAACTCCTTCATCTTGGCAGTTGCAAAGAATATGCACCAGGATATCCTCGTGCTCTTGTTCTCATTTCACATTTGCCTACAGGATGAGAAATTCTGGTGGGATGGGGTTTGCATCCCAACCTTTCGAGGAGACTTACGAGGAGTGCTAAAGAACGACATCTACGAATATGTATAGAAAACAGCATAACAATGTGCACAAATCATGTATGACACTTATCTACCAACCACAGTCAACACAAAACTAAACTTTTACGTAGACACTCAAACTAATATATACGATTATGTGAATTGTGATACGACATATTTACAATAAGCAGAAAAATAAGTTAGGCACAAACAATTTAGAATTGAAGCAAGCTTTGATATAAAATAAGTAACCTACCATGAAGTTGTTGGATTGTTGTTGTTGCAAGTAATACTTGCCGAACTGAAAATTAAATGAGACCAACATTAATGCCAACTAATCAGAAAGTGGAGGCATATTTAGCATAATTGATGAAATACCCTAATACCAAAAACAACACACAGATACACATATTTAGCATAATTATGGCCAATTTTTTTTATGGCAAGCAAACAAAGCGTCATTTTTTATTTTTCTTTTTATCCATTTGCAACTAAGCATATAAATTTCCAACATCTCGAGAAGCAACATATTTTGATTAGAAGTACAAAATAAGCCCAAGAAGAGAAAGCGATAAAATTTACTTATATAGCAAAACCAACATACATGCATACATGCAA
Source organism: Corylus avellana (assembly GCF_965113065.1). Lineage (NCBI taxonomy): Eukaryota > Viridiplantae > Streptophyta > Magnoliopsida > Fagales > Betulaceae > Corylus > Corylus avellana. Next base: position 16,852,108 of record NC_142495.1, on the reverse strand, counting down.
AACCCAAGATTATTATATAGCCTCCCAAAAAAAAAATCAAAAAATGAAAAAAGAAAGACTGTTCCAAATGCACTTTTACAAGTAAAGCCCAAGTTTCAGTGTATATGACAAGAAAAATGCCGGAAAACATTTCAGCAAAACTTAACAGAAAAAATAATTATAAGTAAACAAGAATAGAATAAACTGAGTCAATGTAAAGAATTGGTTTGGCTTTTGAGAAAATAGAGGAAAATAACTTTTTCTACTTTTGAAGTCAAAAGAAAAACCTAAAACCCACATATAAAAAAGAGAGGGAGAAAAGAAAGAAAAGTCACCACTTTCCTTTCCCTCTTCTTTCTCGGCAGCCAAACACTTCAAAACGTAAGATGCATGGAAGGAAGAGCAACATTACCCTAAACCCCAGCCAAAAAAAAGAAGACATCAAAACGCTAAATGCAACAAATAATAAAAGGACAACAATACAAATGTCTTTAGCTTGGCACTCAAAGAAAGTGACTTGGAAGCCAAAAAAAATAGCCGAGAAACTGTACTTTGCTCTTTCAATTGAAATAAGATGAGCACAAAATCTTAATATTGCATCTCTATACTCCATGCATGAGCACTATCATTGAGTACAGAACTCTATATTCACAAGATGATCTACTTTGTCATTGACCCCCCCACCCTAAAAAAAAAGTGGAGCAGTAGTGCTTTAAATCTAAATTAAAGTCTTCTGTGTGTTGGTTGTTCATTACTTTCTGATGTTATCCAACTATTTCCTCCAATTTTCTGCCTCAGATTAAACTTTATATATTCCATGGAAGTCTTAAATCTGATTTTGTTAAGAATACAGTGTTGTTTACAGTTCTTCATCAATTCAACTGTTGTTAGATTCTTACTTTGTCTTTGTGTTAAATATTTATGTTAAAAATCACATGCACTAGAGCTTTTTGGTTCTAACATGTGGGACTTATGATGAAAAACTGCTTCTCAAATTTGAAGGATTAATTACTTGGACATTTTCTCCTATATTGCTTTCTCTAAAACCATTAATCATACTTTTAAGGCTAACCTTGTGAGTAATCGTTGGTATTGACATATTCCCCTGAAATTATAATTTTATTTTATTTTTTTTTTTTGGTTGGGTAGGGTAGGGGGAGGCAATTTTTTAACCCTTCAACTTTGGGTTGGTTTATATTTGCTCCTTAAGGAATTATGAGCCTTTAACATTGCAATAGTTTGTAAACCAACCTGGCTTTCAACATTTAGTTTGACCTTTTTCATTTAAATGGATGTGGAAAATGATTTATTTCTCAGTATCAATATGTCTGGTCAAGATCCTATATGTACACTTACTAGAGACTCTTGAATTGTTTTCCTTCATAGTTGAGATGATTCATTAAACTTTGACTTTTTTCTAATTTTGACATGTCAGATGTATTTCCATGACTTATATTAAAAAAAAGAGATGTATTTGCATGAGTTAACTTGGTTCTTTAATGATTTATTACTAAAATGATCTGTTGTACTTAGAAAATCAAATTCAACATGTATTGTTTTGCATCGTTTGTCTATATTATGGGTGAGCAGCTCACCTCCAATTTAAATATGTTTTAATGGAGTGCCAAGTCCAAAAAATTTGTTAAGCAATGTTGTCAATGTAAGTAGCGTCTTCTTCCATCTCTCATTGATGCAAAAACTTCATATAGCTATCTAGATTTACACAAATAAAGAATCTGAATATAAGAAAATAATCTAATTTATGCTCAAAACAATGGGACAAAACTCGATGAATTTTAAGAGTATGATTGTATAACAGAACAAATGGGTAGATAATGCAGTCCTGCTGCCTCAAGTAAGAAAGTGAAGAAAATAATTGAAAAAACAAAGTACAATTTCTCGGCTATTTTTTTGGCTTCCAAGTCAAAACTGTACTTTGTTCCCGAGAAAACCCAAAGAAAACAAAAAAATAAAAAATAAAAAGATAACATAAACCACCCAAGGTCAAAACTTTTCCAATCCACAAGAAACAACAATTCAGACAAACACAACTGGGAAAAAATAAATGTACTAATTTTCTACTCCGCGTTTTTCTTCTTACGATCAAAACCACCCCAAAACAAAAAGTCCCCATTGTCCCGATAATTTTGATTGCTGGTTTATGGGTTTCTTAGATTATTGCTCACCCTTGAAAATATCTTCAGCCGACAATTTCTCAAGCTTGAAAGAACAGTGAACATAATAGCTACCAAAACCCAACCGGCGAATAATACATAAGAAGACTACATGCTATATATGGGAGAAAAACAAACTAACAAAATAAAATTTTACACAAGATAGCCAAAAATCTATATGCAGTACCTTCGATCGTGATCGTGTGCGTGGAGCCATGGCTGGAGGTCTTGTCCACCGAGACTAGCGTCTAGCTACACCGGCAGAACGCAATGTGGATGGGTGCTCGGGATTTTTGTGAGGCGAAGCCTCTAATATACATGAAGTCAGCTGACCAGGTCCAGGCATTGTGCACATGACGCCAAATGAAATAGCTGTAAAGCTGTTTACAGAGCCCTATGGCTATGCATAGGGTGGCTCTGTGGAAGTGAAATGTCTTCAGAGATTCTTTGTTGAGAGATTCGGAATTCGTGAAGGAATCAGGCTGGGTAGATTTGGTCTAGCAGTAGAGAATGGAGCGCAAGGGGGGAGGGGGGGGGGGGGTGGATGCCTGGTTTTGTTGGTGGGCAAGAGGAAAAGTTGGCTAGAGCAGAGGGGAGGAGACGCCTAGGCTGATATGTGTGGGGGGCTAGCCAGGGGGGGGGGAGGAAGAAAATCTGGTGTGCGCAGGGGGGGACGTGTGTGATAGTGTTGGGGGGGGGGGGGGTTGGGGAGATGCTGAGCTGATACGTGGGATTTTAATTTTTGTGGAAAAAATTCAATAAGAGGGGCATAATGGTAAAAAAGATGACAAATTTTGAGGGGAAAAATGGTCAATGGGTCAGACACTGAACAGTGTCTGGGCCATTGCTTTTGCCAAACAGAGCCTTTGATGTATATGTTTAGACTTTATTATTTTGTATGGAAAAATGCACTTTTCCCCTTAAAGTTTGAGGGCTTTTTCAATTTGAACCCCAATGTTTAAAAATTTGCAATATACCCTTCTAATGTTTCAAAAATTTGCAATTAAAACCCTCTGTCACTCATTGTCGTCTAAGTAGACGAAAAGTCCATCACGTGCGTCTCATGTGATACTTTTAGGCTAAGTCTTCCCATATTGCACCCAACCCGCTATGTGAAATGACCACAGTGCCCCTCATTAAACCCACACCTATTTTTAACAAAGTTGTGAAGCTCCATTTGTTTGCAAACCCACCCACGTTACAACACTTCAACACCCAATCAACAACGACGACAACAGCAAACCCAAGTTGAGGACAAAGCATCGTTTTCTTCTTCGTTGTTCTCGTCTTTCTTCGACCAAGAGCACATAAATTGTCGTGAAGTTGGCTTTCTTAGAAGGTTTGCCCAACACATTAAAATCACCTCATTTTCGTGTAATTTTTGAGCAAGAGTTTAAGTTAGGATTTTGAGTAAAATTGGGGGTTTTGGGGGAATATTGTGGGTTCTTGTAATTTATTTTGTTGTGTAGTTCTTAAATTACTTGTATAGTTTAGATGATGGTAGTTTTGTTGCTTACAAATGTGAATGGTTAGTTGGGTTCTGTTTATACATCATGTAAACAAATGATTAGGGGATCAGTAATCATGGAAGAGTCCTTTAAGCACACTCTTTCAAACGACAATTTTAGGGGACCACTAAAATCACAATTTTAGTAAAGATAATGTTTTCTTTACTTAAACAAGTAAAATTAATGGATTATTTTGAGGCCAGGAGCTAATAAGTTATTTCCTTCTCTGGAATCACATGCAGTAAGATAAGGAAACATGAATCAACTTTCCTTTTCTTTATCTTCTTAATGTATCATTCGATCTAGTGTAATGCCTTTCTCTCTTTTGTAATCCTTTTCTTATTGTTAGGTGGGGCTAGTGACAAGTGAAGTAACCTGTTTGTAGTTGGAAGTTTTGACTTGTTTTTATTTAAAAGATTCTCCATGTAAGTGGTGGGGAGGTGGCAAAAGTTTCTCGAAAGCCTAAAAGAAACAGGCCTTTTATAATCCTCTGTATTCTATTTGTTTGTGTGCTCCTCTCTTGGGAGTGGTTTGTCAATGAAGGAACGAGTTTCAGGTCTTGGTGTTTGAGCAAATTGGGATATTCTAATTCCATTTGAGTGAAACGGCTAATTCTTGAAGCAATTTCAAATGTCAAATCAGAAATGAATGAGTGAATGAATGAATAAATAAATGATAAAAAATATAAGTAAATAATATATGGAAACATTAATGCTTATGCCTTTTAATACCAGACATTAGTATTATTTATTTACATTTTGTGATTCTTCCATGATTAGTGGTCCCCTATTTAGTTGGGTTATTTACATTTTGCGATTCTTGTATTATTAGTGGTCCCCTATTAATTTTTTTTTTTCCCCAATGTATTGTATATCTTTTATTATTGTCCAAAAGTAGTGGTCCCTTATTTAACCCCTTATAATTGTATACCTTTTATTTTGTTTATTACAAATATTATTTCACTTTGTAGGATGACCAATTCAAAATTAGTGTTTGAGGTCCATTATGGGGGTAGATTCAACAGGAAAGTTGGATGTGAATACATGGGGGGTGATATGGCAGTCCATACAAAAAGTGTTGACCCTGATGAATTGTCATACTTTGTATTGGAAGCTATATGTGGACATTATGTGGACAAGTCAGGGGACTTAATGTTTTTTCAAGGACTTGATAAAAGTCTAGTTAATGGGTTGCATTTGATTACATCTGACCATGATAAGAGGATGAAGATGAGGATGAAGGAATGGTTGATCTTAATGACCCTTGGTGGCGTGATAAGATTAGTGATGACGAAGATCTATTTAATATAGATGTTGATGATGTTGATGGTGGGGTTGGACCATCCAAAACAAAACCTAACAAGTCCAATATAGCTGTGTGTCAGGGTGAGGAACATGATAGGGATGAGAAAGGTGTAGAAGAAAGTGATAAAGAATGTGATGAAGATAGTGATCATGATGGAAGTGATCATGATAATGATGATGATGAGGGAGAGGCTGCTATAAACGAAGATGAAAGGGGATAATAATAGTCGTAAGTTTAAAAAAAAATTTGACGATGATGATGATGATGATGAAGACACCACCTTGGAAATGGGTAGGAGTGATATACTTGAGTCGCCAGTCATTAGTGATGAAGATGATGAAACCATATTTGCACCCACATTAGATTTCCATATTGTGAATCTAGATAATCCAGTCATTCATCTTGAGATGAAATTCCCAAACATTCAAATGTTTAGGGAAGCTATGAGGGTGTATAACCTTAAGAGGGGAAGGACATTAGTTTTTTTTTTTTTTTTTTTTTTAAATGAAACAAGGAAGTGCGTAGTGGTATGTAGAGATGCCAAATGTAAGTACCGGGTGTATGCAAGAAAGATGTCTGATGAAGAATCATTTCAAGTAAGATCTTTAAACTCTAAACGCATTTGTGGTCAGAACTACAAAAACACCAAAGTCAACTCAACTTGGATAGCCAACAAGCTAATTAAGAAGTTTAGGGTTCAGCCAACATGCCTTTGGATGTAATCCAACATAAAGTTAAGGATAAATGGAGTGTGGATGTAAATCAAAGCAAGATGTATAGAGCTAGGAGGAAGGCAAAAAAAAAAAGATATATGGGAAGCTTGAGGATCAATATGGGAGGCTGTGAGACTATTGTGAAACCTTGAGGCAGACTAACAATAGAAGCTGTGTTATGATTAAAGTGGACAGACCAAATCCAAATTCAGCTCCAAAATTTCAAAGAATATATGTTTCTCTAGCAGCCATGAAGATAGGCTTTTTAGAGGATTGTAGGCATGTCATAGGGGTAGACGTATGCTTCCTAAAAGGACCATTCAAGGGCAAACTCCTAATCTGCAAAACACATCACAACTAATAATCACCAATCTAAATAAACTAAAAAAAAAAAAACAGTACACAATGAAGGTTCATATCCTGATTACATAAAATATCAAGTACTTGCCTTCCAATTTTCCCAACTCACAAACCTCCTTCCAAAATTTTTCTCAGTATTGGCAGTTTTGACAACAGTGGGCTGCTCGCAGAAGCAAAGGCGCTGCACCGAAGATGAAACACTGCTATAAGCTGAACCAAAAAAGCTTGTACCTTCATTTGAGGTATCCATCGTGTTCTGGTATTATGTTCATATAGAGGTAGAATGTCAATTATCAACCATACCAAAAATCATATTGCTACACATAGAGGTATAGAGGTATTATGTTCAGTGCTACCAAAAATAATAATGTTATCTTGGGTAATGGCCTATATGATATACTAATACATAATTAGTCTACTTGTACATTAATTAAGAGCAAGTCATTGGTATAGTATGCATCACTGTTCTTAGATATGTAAGATATTATGGAAGTGTACAACATGATCACATGTTGATATTATATGATGTTTGTTTTATGAACCTGTGTTACAGCTAAAAATGGAGTACACATATGTGCTTCAATTTTAAGACCATATTTTGAATAGTTACATAATTATCTAAAAAAGAAGGGTTTCTGTTAAAAAAATGGTAGGGTAATTTTCATAGAGTTTCTTCTCTACAGTTTTGCTAATCTCTAGAAGCATCATGTCAATTATAATCTGTTGCATTGTTAGATTATGATCAATACTAATAATAATGATTCACAAATTTTACTGAAAGCTTGTTGCAAAGACAAATTTTACAAATTTTACTAAGTACTATTTATTTTATTGTTTGATCACATTTGAAAGCAACCAAACTACCATGATCTATCAATGTCAGAGAAAACCCTAAAATATACAAGTAATTTTACAAATCGAAATTTCACAAATTAATGAGAAGTACTAAATTATACAAGTAATTTAAGAACTACACAACAAAATAATTACAAGAACTCACAATATTCCCCCAAAACCCTTAATTTTACCCAAAACCCTAACTTTAACTCTAACTTGAAAATTACAGGAAAATGAGGTAATTCTAATGTCTTGGGCATACCTCCTAAGAAAGTCTGTGCTCTTGGTCAAAGAAAGACGAGAACCACGAAGAAGAAAATGATGCTTTGTCCTCAACTTGGGTTATGTGCTGAGTCGCTATCGAGTGGGTGTTGGAATGCTGTCGTGTGGGTAGGTTTGCAAACAAACGGAGCTTCACAACTTTGTTAAAAACAGGCGTGCGTTATGAGGGGCACTGTGGTCATTTCATGCAGTGGGTTGGGTGCAATATGGAGAGACTCAGCCTAAAAATATCACGTGAGACGCACGTGATGGACTTTTCGTCTACTTAGATGGCAATGAGTGACGAAGGGTTTTAATTGCAAATTTTTAAAATCTTCGGAAAGTACATTGCAAATTTTTAAACATTGTAGTTCAAATTCGAAAAGACTTCAAATTTCTAGGGGGTAAAATGCATTTTTCCCTATTTTGTATATGGCTTACGTCGCTTGTGACACTTTTATGTAGTCATTCTTTTGCATGTAAAACTTTATTTACATAGATGTATTAAACAACTCTAAATGTGTTATGTCATGTCTAATGTCATTTAATTTCCGCTGCATAGATATAAACTCTGGTGAATCATGGATTATGCATATAGCTTTATGAGACTTATTATATTATCAATCAGGTTAATACACAAGTTCATGGCATACTGCAGTATTGCTATGCCACTACGACAATTCGCATTACATGTGATATGTTTTCAAAAAAACATCATATATTTTATCAAGGGGTTGTCACAATTAGAATGGGTTGGAGGCAATCCCCTCCAACCTAGTTTGAAAGTTTTAGGGATTGGCCTGATAGCGAAGGCCCAATCTGATCGCAATATTAAGGAGCAACCCTCTTATGGAAGCCCAACCATGATCGAAGGAATCCTTCTCTGTTGGCGGTTTGTCCTGAAGGATTGGGGCTCGAGTTGGCCAGTTGAAGTCCCAGACGAGCCTATGAAGTTTTTCCACACGTTTTTCCACGCCTGACGCACGATGAGACTTGTGGCAGAGACGTATCTTTGAATTATCAATAGAAGAAATGACTAATTAAGGGATCGCCATGTCGTACACATCACAAGCCATCATATAAACGTGACAAGGGTCTTTTTGCATTAAAGAATAATAATTACACATCATGAGAACTAATCGGAACCCCATAGCGTACTCAATCTTACAGGCCGTATAGATTATGGGAAGACAATACTTGGCAGGTCTCCAAGTAGTAACATCCCCAATCTCAGAAGCCAACAAATTACCTACAATGGACAATGTGTATACATTTTGCACTCTTCAATGACAACCTGTTTGTGAAAGTAGGTGTCGTGTCAATCATGCGCTTCTTGAGCTCACTTCATGTACGCAAGTCAGGTGACAAGTGTGGATTCTTCCCTATGGAGACACATAGTCCCTGGCATTTTAGTAATCAGTCACATCACAATTCAACCGCCTGACAAGAATAATGCATAAAACCCTCAACCAAAAGAGCCACACAAAAAAAAAAAAAAAAAACTTTGCATAGGCAAATGAGAAAAGGCATATATAAATAGGAAAATGATTGACCAAGAAGGTAAGATCCATAAGACATCAAAAACTCAGGTTAATTCCTTATCCTCTCCTTTCACCCCATGCTAACTTAAGCATCAGACGATCTTTGGCTTCGGCCGAAGATCTTCTCACTCACTCCTGTTTTGCAGCAACTCATAAGGACCCTACCATCATCGATTTGTGAAAGCCCACCTTAGAAGACCCGAAGAGCAAAATGAAGAACTCGACCCAAAATTTGCACCAAGAAATTTTTGTCCGTATTGAAACTTTAGATAAACCTTAGGATAGAAACCAACACATCCTAAGGGGATATGTAGAATCAAGGCTAAGATGCATACCACTATTGTTTTCTCCTTGTACAATATGCAAGCATAATTAGATTGTTGCAACTTGCAAGACATTTCTTTCAATAATCATCAGTTCAATCCGTATCTTAGACCTAAAGGCAACTCTAACACGCTAGAACTACTTGGATGTTACCATAGTAGCATATACTCATTGGAAATTGCTCATTACCTCTATAAATTGGTCAAGAGGGGCATAGATGGGGAAGAACCACAAGCATTCCCTCAAGATCCATTGAATCATAACTTGACACAACCTTACCAGGGCATCAATAGGACCCAAAGTGATTAACACTAATTAGGAGTGAGTGATTCCCATTGTGAGATTTGAATTCGCTCCCTAGTGTGTGCCTAATCACATGAGAATTGCCTTGAGACCACTTAACCAATGTCACTAACGGTTGAAGTTATACCTCAATTGGTCTTAACAAACCTCAATCCAAATAAAGCCACCCAAGCTATTTGACCTTTGAAATTGATGAAAATGTTGCAAAATCAGGCGAAAAATATAAAATCAGTTCCTAATACTTCATATGGTTATACTGATTTGCAATAAGGTCTCAATGGTATACAAATATTGGGTAAAGTCCACTTAACCCCCTCAAACTACTACTCCAATGACAATCTACTCTCAAAACTATCAATTGCGACAATTTACCCCACAAACTACCAAAATAATGACAATGTACCCCCAATTTTAATAAAATGACGAAATTACCCTTACTAAAATAAAAACAAAAATACTAAAATTTATAAAAAAAAATAAAAAGAATAAAAAAACTAAAAAATAAATAAAAAGCAAAACAGGGATGTCGGACCACCCCTAGATGGTGGTCTGACCACCCACTAGGGGGTGGATCGGCCACCCCCGAGCGATTTCTGATGAGCCACCGCCATCTCAGTAATTGGGTGGCCGGCCACCCCCAAGATGTTTTTGGGGGTGGCCGAGCCACCTCAAGATGTTTCTGGGGTGGCGGCCACCCCTAAGATGTTTTTGGGGGTGGCCCGCCACCCCCATGATGTTTATAAATAAACAAGGGCTATCATTTACCAAGTTCATAGCCTAAGCAAAGCCTCTGTGCCGCCCATCAGAGACCTGGTTCTTCCTCTTCGTTCTCTCCTTTTTTCAATTCTTGTATGAATTTCAAAGTTTTAGAAAGATTTCATTTTTCTTTTTTGTTATATGCAAATACATGGGGTTGGTTGTGATGATTTTAAAAAATCTCGTTCTGAATGCTATTGCCATGGCATGACAGACACGTTTACACCCATAGAATATGAGCGCTGCCCAATTTCAATTACATTTAGTTTATTACACATTCATTTGCTCACATATTATTCGATCCTGCATGGTTTCTTGATGGTTCTGTTTGAAAATTTGTTGTGTAAATGGAAAATTAATTATGTATTTGGAAGAGAAGTAAAACGCTTTCAAATCCTTGCCTTCAGTGGTGGCCGATCCACCCTCTAGGGGTGGCTCGGCCACCCCATGCACCTGGGGGTGGCTGAGCCGTCCCCTACCACCAATGGGGTGGTTCTCGAACCACTCCTGTTTTTTTCAACTTTTTTTTTTTTTTTTTAAAATAAAATTAATTTTAAATATATTTATTTTTTTTCAATATTTTAAGAGTATTTTCGTCTTATTGAAAATTTCATAGGGGCAATTTTGTCATTTTGTTAACATTAGGGGTATATTGTCATTGTTTTAGTAGTTTGGGGGGTAAATTGTCGTAATTGATAGTTTGTGATAAATTGTCATTTGGGTGGTTGTTTGAGGGGGTTAAATGGACTTTACCCAAAAATATTCTGAGAGCTCCTTCTAGAATACAAAAATAACAAAAAAGTCCCAACTATCAAATTCCGTTCAAAATTTATAAATATATAAAATATATAAAAATTAAAAAATTAAAACTAAAATCTTTTTTTTTTAAAAAAAAAAAAAAAAAAAAAAACTGGAGGTATGGATGGCCACCCCTTTGGCCAAATAATGCCGTTTGAGGTACCTACCTGATTAAATAATGATAGCGAACAGCCCCAAGGACCTGATGCACCCTTCTTTGCCACTCTTCCACTTCTCTGCATGCCTCGTGAAGATCAACAGAGCTTCATCATGTATTAGAGAAAGAGATATGTGAATGTCATATCATGTGAAGGTCGTCTAGAAAGGGTTGAAAGATCAGAAACTTACAAGCAGTGGCAGGTCCTAATCTGAGCCACCTCTCATTGCAATACGAAGTTGGGGTGGCTCCATTTTTTTATTTTTTTAGGAGAAAATGCAGTTTAGTCCCATAAGTTTCAGGAGTTTTTTTAATGTTAACCTTAAAGTTCAAAAATTAGCAATCTACCCTCTTAAAGTTTCAAAAATTGACAATATAAACCCTCTGTTAAATTTTTGTCGCCCCACATGCTTCTCACGTGACTTTTTTACCGATTATCTTCCAATTTTGCCCTCAATCTAATTCAAAACACCCAAGGCAATGCTATCAATCAACCAATCTCATACCTTTTCTTGGTTCCTCAGCAATCTATCGGTCGCTCACACAGGTCTGCACTGACGGGCCGTGTGTTGAAGGTGAACAACTTGCTGGTCCCACCCTTCCACGTTCGGAACGTCTGAAACGCCGTTTCGAGCTTCTGAGTCGTCACCAACGATGGGAACAACTGAACGGTGTAACCCTAAGACACCAAGACGGATCAGTTCCGTCTCGGGTCGTAACAGAAAGTTTGCTGCAGGGTCCGAGCCGGGTTCGTTTTGTAAGCCGTGATTAGCTTTCTGACCGAGTCTTTCTGCGTCACGTTTGGAAACAGAGATTGGACGTAGTCACATTTGGAAATAGAGACTGGCGTACCAAGCTCTTTGGTGATTGGTACGCCAATCTCGCTCAAGCAGCCCTGGACCTTCTGATCGGAGCCGTAGAAAGTGGCGTACCGATCAATGCAGCCATCGAGAACCTTGACGAGCTCGGCGGCCAAAGGGTGGCTAATGGCGAACCCACCACCGCCGTAAGCCATCGTGTATGAGTGCGTCACATCCTACTCCACGCTCTCAGAATTCCCACCGATGTAATACATTTGATTATGATCGTATTTCTGCAAAACATTCACCAAATTCTCGATGAAAAACACCGTGTCGTCGTCGCCCATCACGAACCACCTCACATTTTCCGACCCCAACTCAAAAGCTCTCCTTCACGATGCGCGCAATCTGGATCGCAGAGCGCAAGCCGTACCAGCAACTGTACTTGAACCTGGACGTATTCCTGGACACTTTGTACGGCAGCGAGGTCTCAAGCCAAGTCACGCCGTCCGGAGGCTTCTCCTCCGGCGACCGGTGAAGTTTTGACACTGAGGAACCAAAAAAAGGTATGAGATTGGTTGATTGATAGCAATTGCCTAGTATGTTTCGAATTCAATTGAGGGCAAAATTGGAAGATAATGGGTAAAAAAGTCATGTGACAAGCACGTGGGGCAAATTTCATCTATTTAGACGAAAAAAATTTAACAGAAGGTTTAAATTGCAAACTTTTGAAACTTTAGGGGGTAGATTGCCAATTTTTGAACTTTAGTATTAAAATTGAAAGCTCCTGAAACTTTAGGGAGGCAAACTGCATTTTTCTCAATTTTTTAATTTTTCTTTTTTAATTTTACTTATTTAAATCTTTTTATTTTTTATTTTTTATACCAAATCTTTTTTATTTATTTTTTATTATTATGAACCGCATGTGTAGCTATATACTTAGATCTGACTTGACATACTAATAAAATCCGTCATGATTTTGGACTGAATTAAATAGTATGAGACTTATGTCATTTATGCATACTAAGTAGGATTTTCCAAACATTTTTATACCACAAAGAGCTTATTGCAAATAAATGTAACTGCATCAACTAATTTTGCATTTTTTTTTCTTTTTTCCGCAAAGTCATTGAAGCTCACCAAGGATAATCAATATCTTCTTAAAGAATCCCGACCGTCGTGGTAGCACACCAAACAAGCACCATAAAGACCATTACTACGATTACATCATTCACAGACTGATGGAGAGTTTCTAAAATCTCCACCTTCAAATCATGATGAGTTTTAGCCCATATTAGGTCAAATTCAACTCAAATACCCCCCAAAACCTTTGAATCCATCTATTTTCCTGGGATAGATCAATGACATGGCCTACGGAGAGTATTAATTCTATGTTGGATGCAAAACATGGTATCCTGGATAATCCTGTCATGGTGAATTCGCAGATTAAGCTGCAAAGAGATTTTACTTTTAGAGCTCTTGAATATCCAATCAATATCCATTGAACTATCACCACCCAACAATAATACACTACCCCTAATCTCGAGCTAAATGGAGTCTGAGTTGGCTTTATCCGAAGAATTTTCATGCCTATGGCATAAATCCCCACCTCAATGAATAGGCATTTCACGGCCATGGCCAGGCCAAAAAAGATTATGAACATAACATCCCTAAGAAAATATAAATAAAAGAATAATTACATTCTCATTCAACCCAATTGATGTCAAGATGTTTTAGGTTCGTTAGCCAGTTTTGTGCATCTTGAGCCATACCAGGTTTAGATGGTGTCTTGTTTTCATCCTTTACATCAGTTGATCTTACATAATCAATTTTCTTATCCTTGGCAGGGTTCCCCTGCCTATTGGGGTGCCTCACCTCGAGGGAGAGAAGGCGTGAAACTTCATGAAGGCCCCCCCATTTTTCCAATGCACGTGCAATGTCGTAGCGCCCTGTAAAAGTTTCATGCATATTTTATTGAAAATGGACTAACAAATCACAACATTCACTTCACGTAATGAAACAAGATCTATAAATATTTGAGCTTGGAATTTAATCATAACACCTGGATTTGGTTTAGGTGGTCATGATGTGATGTAGGCAATACAGCTAAGGCAGTTCTTGCTTGTGCTTCACTCATGGAAGACACCAAGTTGTGATTATCGATTCCCTATTTTCTTTTCATTCTCCAACATTTCAAAGGATGTCCATATAGCCCATTTAAATTACTATACCTAAGAAATTTTGTAAACTGTGCTGTCTACTATTTGTCAACTAATTGATAAATGGGGATATATTGATCTTATCTTCACTTACCTGCACGTTCAAATGACTTTCTACTGGGCATAAATGATGGATCCATTCCCCAGCTCTTTTGGAATCGACCTATCTGTAATTAAAAAGAACGAAAAAAAAAAGAGAGTAGGAATTCCATTAGAACAAGGTATTTAACACATTTATAAACACAAAATGACACGGTTTTTTTTTTTTTTTTTTTTTTTTTTTTTTCTCCAAATTAATGGATACTTCAAGTTAAACTAATATCTATTAACTATGGGGCATGCAAAAACTCACTCATGCAGCTATTTACATGATATGAATGCTTTGAGTTTCAAAAGAGTTGCAAACTAATAATACCAAGAAACTAGACACCTATGACTAGATCAAGTTTAAGTTTTACATTACCTCTTCTTGCAAATGTTCAAGGTTGTCCCAGTATCCCTTTGGTTTGCGGTATTTGTATGCAAGAGAGAGATTCATCAGCGAGGCAATCCTTCTGAATCCACCCATGCGTGTGATTGCCTTCTCGATATCTACCCTTCCATGCAAACGAAGTTGCTTTCTCATGGGCATAAATCCTTCTTGCCCATGTTCTGAAATAAATTTCAGGAGCTCCGCTTTAAGAACTTCAATATCTCTCTGTAGGCCTGGAACCCTGGGCCTCTGTCTAAATGAACTTTGACCATTCAAAGCACAGACCTGCTCAGCTGGTATACAATCATCAACTATATTAATGCTAGATGAAGCAATTTGTTCCTTCGAGTATCTATTTTGGTCACGGGCTTCCTCTGATTGATCTGCTTCCCTTCTTTCAATATAATCTCGAATTGCACACAAGTTTGATGGGAGATCTTCATATATAACCTAGAAAGTAGCAATGACTATATATCAAATTCTTTTTATAAATAATATGTTAGAAGTAGGGTTCCTAATTCTAGGTCCTCTATTTTTTTTTATAGTCTCTCTCTCTCTCTTCGACTTTCCCTCTCTTTTTCTTTCATATTCTTCAACTTATAACACCCAAGAACCTCATAAGCAAATTATTTTCTTAAGTTGGATTGAGACAGAGGAGAGCTGATTCTCCTCTAACACAAAAGATAATATTAAGACATACCTCCTCCATAATCGCTTCAGAAAGAAAGGTATCCTTGCGCATTTTTGACTCCACAATGTACTTTAACAGCGTGTGATGATTTCCTAGTTGCTCAAGAAGCCATTTACCTTGAAACGAGTCAAAGTCCCCTTCAACTTGTTCGAAACTAATTTCTTGTTCAAGATGTTCACAAAGGTCTAGCACAACACGTGCATGAAGTACCATATAAAGTAAGCCCTTACATCCTTCCTGCATAATCAATAATAAAAAAAAAAAAGAATGTTATTTTCCTTAACATAAATTCTTAGCATGACACTATTGAAACCATTCAAGCCATTCAAAGAACATCTTAGAAGAGGTTTCATAGCTAGAGGTGCTAGTGGTGGAACCTACGGGTGGGGTATCTGGTATAGTGTTGGTGGTAGCATTATTGTGCTGGGGGCGCAATGGTAGTGGTGACTGTATGGTATACACCTTGAACCTGTGGCACAACCCTCTACCATTATATAACTGTGTTTTCCATTTCTACATGTATCTTGTATCTTATTTCATGTGCCTTTTTTTTCCACTGTAAAGTATATAAATAAGTCTTAATTCATGTGCCATTTCTACATGTATCTTGTATCTTATTTCATGATTTCCATCTTTCCCCAATATACTTATTTATATACTTTACAGTGGAAAAAAAAGGCACATGAATTAAGACTTTCCTTTTAATATAAATGACCACATTCTCCACCCAAAGAAAACATTTTTTCTGCTTAAAGAAATGTAAGCGAAATAAAACAAGGAAGGCCTCATCTCAACTAGAATTTCTTTTCTCTTTTTGGATGACTGTACATAAATAAGAAAAAGCTGTACAAAGAGATAGGGGCACACCCCAAGCAAGAACAACAGCTTAGAAAGGCGGATATGTCGAAAGAATTGGACAATACCTTGTTGTGCGAAGAAATTTATTGGCGCAAAAAATCGAAAGTTTTGTGTCTCAAGGAGGCGGACCGAAATACTTGGTTTTTTCACAAGGTGGCTAATTCTCATCGTAGGTACAATCGTGTGCAAGTGTTTCGTATTAATAGTGTCTTATCCGACGATCCAATCGAGGTAAAAGATCATATTGTGCAGTATTATCAAAGCTTATACTCGGAGCAAAGCACTTGGAGACCTAGAATGGATAATCAGCCTTTTTTGTCCAATGATGAGGAGGATAATAGTTGGTTAGAAAGAGATTTTGAGGAAAAGGAGGTATGGGAGGTGGTAAAAGGTATGAAGGGTAATAAGGCACTGGGTCCGGATGGCTTTTCCATGGCTTTCTTTCAAGCTTGTTGGGGTGTAGTTAAACATGATGTTATGGCAATTTTTGCTGAGTTCCATCGTAGACGTCAATTGGTGAAGAGCTTGAATGCAACTTTTATTTCCTTGATTCCGAAAAAGGTGGATGCGGTGGAGATGAAGGATTTTCGGCCCATTAGCTTGGTGGGAGGGGTGTACAAAATTGTTTCTAAGGTACTTGCCAATAGGATGAGAACTGTCTTGGGTAAGATCATTTCCAACTCTCAAAATGCTTTCATTGGGGGTCGTCAAGTCCTAGATTCTGTGCTCATTGCAAATGAACGTGTGGATAGTCGTATGAAATCAGGGGTGTCAGGTGTTCTTTGTAAATTGGACTTGGAAAAGGCTTATGACCACGTAAATTGGGACTTTGTTTTGTATTTGCTGCATCGATGCAGTTTTGGAGGGAGGTGGAGGGCTTGGATAGAGTGGTGTATTTCGTCAGTAAGATTCTCCATTCTTGTGAATGGTTCTCCAGAAGGCTTCTTTAACAGTTCGAGGGGAATTCGGCAAGGGGATCCTCTTTCTCCGTTAGTTTTTGTGCTTGTTATGGAGGCCTTGAGTAAGATGGTGAATGCGACGGTTGACCAAGGCCTTTTGACTGGATTCTCGGTAGGAGATAGGGTCTTCTCGGAGTTGGTGGTTTCTCACTCTTTATTTGTAGATGATACTCTGATTTTTTGTGAAGATTCTCTCGAGCAAATCCGGTATGTGCGCCCCATTCTCTTATGTTTTGAAGTTGTGTTGGGTTTGAGAGTTAATCTTGGAAAGTCAAAAATTGTGGCTACTGGTGAGGTGGAGAACATTGAGGCTTTAGCTAATATCCTTGGGTGTAGCGTTGCCGATTTGCCTATGAAGTATTTAGGTCTGCCTCTTGGAGCGTCGTATAAGGATATGTTTATGTGGAATGATGTGATCAAAAAGATGGAGAGTCAGATGGCAGGTTGGAAGAGAATGTATCTCTGTAAGGGAGGCCGTTTAACTCTCATTAAGAGTACGTTGTTTAATCTTCCGACTTACTTTTTGTCTCTGTTTTTGATTCCTATGAGTGTAGCAAAAAGGCTTGAGAAAGTCCAAAGAGATTTATTGTTGGGAGGGATGGGAGATGAGCCTAAGTTGCATCTTGTAAGTTGGAATCAAGTCTGTCGTCCCCTGCGCTCTGGTGGTCTTGGCATTCGGAAGATGCATCAGTTTAACCAAGCTCTCTTAGGGAAATGGCTTTGGAGATATGCGGATGAGAGTGAGGCTCTTTGATATAAGATCATCAAAGCTAAGTATGAAGACCAGGATGGTGGGTGGTGCACGAAGGAGGTTTCAGGCTCTCATGGTGTGGGCTTATGGAAGCATATTCGACAAGGTTGGAACTTCTTTTTTTTTGATAAGTAAAAGTCATTGTATAAAAAGCGCAAGGGGCGCAACCCATGTACACAGGAAGTATACAATAGAGCCCACTACACGAGCTTTAAACTGAAAAGGACGCACATAAATCTATAAATTCCGTAAGCGTTGAAGCTTGCGAAGAAGACCCCAATATCCTCCAAGAGAAGAGGGTTTGTAGCACCCTTTGCTTCAATGCTGTATTGCCCATTTCATGATCCTCAAAGCTCCGCGCATTCCTTTCTCTCCATAAGGACCACATTACACACAAAGGAGCCATCCTCCAAATGTGCACGGCTGATCGCTTTCCCCTTTGCCCTCTCCAACTTTCCAAACATTCCTTCAAACTCCTCGGCATCACCCACATTATACCAAATAGCTGGAGTATCATATTCCATACCTCTACAGCAACTTCACAATGCACTAAAAGGTGATCAATAGATTCGCCACTCTTCTTGCACATACAACACCATTCTGTCACAATGATGTTCTTTTTTCGTAGGTTGTCCAATGTTAAGATTTTTCCCATAACCGCCGTCCAAACGAAAAAAGCCACCCTCGGAGGAGCTTTACTCTTCCAAATAAGCTTCCACGGACCATCCACCGGGGCTGGATTTAACTTCACCTTGTAGAAAGACTTCACCTCAAAAATTTTCCTCTTCGAGGGAAACCAACAAATTTTATCTACCCCACCTTGCCTTACCTGTTGTGAATACAGCAATTCGAAGAAACTTGAAACCTCCTCCAATTCCCAATCATGAACAGGTCGAGTAAATCTTACATTCCAATATATAGCTCCATTTATCCTCTCCATATTCTCCTCTACCCATACCTCCTTATCACATGCAATATTGAACAAGGCGGGAAACAAATTCTGCAGAGGTGCCTCCCCACACCACACATCCTGCCAAAACAACACACGAGATCCGGTTCCCACCTCGAATCGTATATGTTGCTTAAACTCATCCCACCCCCTTCGGATACTTTTCCACAATCCCACCCCATGTGACCCTCCTACCTCCTTGGTACACCAATCACCCCTCATCACCTCATATTTGGTCTCCACTAATTTCCTCCACCATGTATCTCTTTCATGTGCAAATCTCCACAGCCATTTACCCAATAAAGCTTGATTAAATTGTATCAAATTCTTTACCCCTAATCCCCCCGCCTCCATAGGCATGCAAATGTTGGACCAAAGGACCAAATGGAATTTGAACTCATCTCCGACACCTCCCCATAGAAAGTCTCTTTGTATTTTTTCGATCCGTTTCGCCACACTCACTGGAATTTGAAACAACGATAAATAGTATGTGGGTATACTAGATAGCGTATTCTTGATCAACGTTAATCTCCCCCCCTTGGATAGATACATTCGCTTCCACCCTGCCAATTTCATCTCCAACTTCTCTATGACCTTATTCCATATAGAGGGGTCCTTATTATGAGCTGCCAAAGGTATTCGGTTTGAGGTGGGGGAAGGTTCGAAAGTTCGTTTCTGGCATGATATTTGGTGTGGAAAAAATTCTCGAAAGCATGCCTTCCCGTCCCTGTTCAGTATTGCTAGATACAAAGAAGCTTGGGTGAAGAATAACTTTACTTGGAGGAATGGGGTTGTCGAGTGGAATGTCATTTTTGTGCGGCCCATCCAGGATTGGGAGATGGATATGGTTTTTCCTTTCTTTGATTGGTTGTACTCTTGCAAGATCTCCCTAGGTACTGTGGATCGTATTTGCTGGTCCTTGTCTAAGAAGGGTAAGTTCGAGGTAAAGTCGTTCTTCAAGGCCTTGTCCAACAGTGATCATGAGGTGTTTCCTTGGAAGAGTATTTGGCGTACTAAGGTGCCATTGCGAGTGGTTTTTTTCGGATGGACTGCGGCCCTAAGCAAAATTTTGACTCACAATAATTTGCGTAAGAGGAACCTTGTGGTAGTGGAATAGTGTTGTATGTGCAAGAAGACTGAAGAGTCAGTCGATCATCTTCTTCTTCACTGCGAGATTGCAAGTGCTCTTTGGCATACTATTTTTAGTCGGTTTGGGTTGCTTTGGGTCATGCCTTGCAGGGTAAGGGTGGGAGGGCATTCTCGAAGTGCGGTGGTGTGGAAGATGATCCCTCTTTGTCTTATGTGGTGTATATGGAACGAAAGAAATGCTAGATGTTTTGAGAATTCCACTAGGACTGTAGAGGAACTTACTCATCTTTTCTTTTTTACTCTTTACTCTTGGACGGCCGCTTGGCTTGCTCCTTTAGTGATCAGTTTTTCTGACTGTCTCTTTCATTTCTCTCCCTCTTAGGCACTCTCTTTTTATACTTCCCGTGTATGTGGGTTGCGCCCCTCTGCACTTTTGCTTTATATAATTATTACTTATCAAACAAACTTATAGAGAAGAATGGCTTAAGGAGCTAAGCCTCTAACTTCGTTCTCAAAAATATCCCACAATCTTTATATCCAACTATCTTCTAGAGATGGCTTGAGCCCATGAGATGTGCTTACTCCAATTCTTACCCTATACATAATATCATGAATTGCATTACAAATGTTCCTAAGTCTGTCTATCATGGAAGGTTCTCCTGTTCCGCTCTTTCAATTGCATGGATCATTGCTAGAACCATTAGTTTATGCATAAGGTCTTGCTTTTGAAACTTTGATCCATCTAATCAATGGTCCCAACCCAACTTCTTTATACCCAAGAAACACTGCATTTTCACATAAAAGGGTGACGTATACAGAGCAGGAATGGGCAGGAAAGGAAGAGGTGAATGCAATCTTCATCATATTGCCCATGTAGTTTACAATAGGAAGAGGCATGTCATCGAGGTCGATAGGTGCAAACGGAATGGGGAGTCCGTGGACCATCTTTTTCTCCATTGTAAGGTTGCATATGCCTTATGGTAGCTATCTTCAATCGCTTTGGGATGTCTTGGCTTATGCCTAATCAGGTGGTCGATTTCTTTGCTTGCTAGTAGACGGGTGGAACTCTTGGAGTGCTGTCACGTGAAAGATGGTGCCTTCTTGCCTTATGTGGTGCCTGTCGAGGGAAAGAAATGGCAGAAATTTCAAAAACCAAGAAAGGACGTTGGAGGAGCTCAAGTCCTTTTTCTTCTATTCTCTTTTTATTTGGACAGCTGAAGTTGTAGCTCCCTTAGTGATTACTTTTAATGATTTTCTTCTTCTATTTAGGCATTCTCTTGTATACATCATGTGTACTAGGGTTGCGCCACTCTGCGCTTTTTGAAATGCATTACATTACTTATTAAAAAAAAACAATGAACTTCTAAGATTATGCCATGAGTATGGAGTTCATAAGCATGGAGTTTATCTTGAGTACCCAGCCATCTCTAATGGTAAACCAAAGGATCATGGATGCTGAGGGATTATGTTGTCATGCCAAACAATTTTGTACCAATCTGCCACAAGACCATGGAATTGAATGCTATTTTTTGTACTATTCCTTATTAGTCGTCCTCAGTCGGATTTGGCTAAAAATGCTAAAGTATAGCATTCTTGATTTCTATACAATCCATGAATTGAGCTTCCATACAGCACTATCAACAATCTCCTGAACTGTGGCATTCGTCCGTAAGCCAAAATCATAAATAACCTTTTCGCCAAATCTCCCAACAAGAGAGCCAGACGAATACCAATCATCAAACCACAATGAAATAGATATTCCATGATCCACAAGGTACTTAAACTTCTCATAAGCAATAAATCTTAGTTTCACAAATGTTCTTGTTTCTAATTAGGTAAATGCGAACCCAATTAGAACAAGAGAGCTAGGCGAATACCAATCATCAAACCACAATGAAATAGATATTCCATCATCCACAAGGTACTTAAACTTCTCATAAGCAATAAATCTTAGTTTCACAAATGTTCTTTTTTCTAATCAGGTAAATGCGAACCCAATTAGAACAAACTGACAAAGATATTTTAGCATAGTTGCCCTCATTTTTTTTTTTTTTTGATAAATGTAAAATTGGTCCCTGTGGTTGGCCTAAATTACAAAACACTCCCTATTGTATAACAAAAAATTTATAGGTCTCCGTAGTTGGCCTAAATTACAAATCACTCTCTATGGTATAAGAAATAATTTATAAGTCCTCAGGGTAGGCCAAAATAACAATTTACTCTTTAAAATCAATTTCTATTAAGTAACTTAACAAAATCCGTTACTTTGTCATGTCATACTACTACAATAAATTAACCTAATCTCTTCTATCCCCAAGTAACATAATCCGTTACTTTGTAAAGTGCCCCCAAGTATACAGAAAATATACAAGAGAAACCACATAACTAGTAGAAGCAAAAGAAACAGGAAATCATAACTAATCACCAAAGGAGAAACAAAAAAATTGTCCACAAATATAGGGTATTGAAAAATAAAAACTTAATTTCCTCCAAAGCCCTCTCACAGTCCTCAAAACTCATGTCGTTCCTTCTCTCCAAAGATATCACAAAATTCATGAATACACCATCTTCCACATAACAACACTCCTAGTTTGCCGGCAGTTTACCAACAAGCATACAAGTCAATTACTAGTCTAGGCATAACCCAAAACAGCCCAAACAAACTAAAGAAAACCTT
The DNA here is from genome assembly GCF_965113065.1 of Corylus avellana. Classification (NCBI taxonomy): domain Eukaryota; kingdom Viridiplantae; phylum Streptophyta; class Magnoliopsida; order Fagales; family Betulaceae; genus Corylus; species Corylus avellana. Next base: position 16,829,627 of record NC_142495.1, on the reverse strand, counting down.
CCATATGGCACAAGCAACCTCACAATAGAGAAGAATATGGCCCACAAACTCCTTATTTCATTTACATATGCAACACCTATCAACCACAATAACGTGTTGCTTCCTTAAGTTGCCCATGGTAAGGATCTTACCTAGGGCCGCCGTCCAGGCAAAAAATGCCACCCTTAGTGGAACCTTAGTCCGCCAAACACTTCCAAGGGGGAAATGAAAGACATCATTACAACCCATGACACTATAGAAGTATTTAACATTATTAAAATAATGATTAAGTGATTAAATTTATCTCTTCCTATCAGCTTAAGCTTTTGGGATAACATGGTGATTTAACATGGAAATTTCTCTTTGTTAAGCAATTTGAGAACCTTCTTCACACAAAAGCTTCTATCTTTAACTTTTCAACTTGCTGTTCTGGCTTACCAATTGAGGCTTCCTTCACTTTTTGTTAGACTTCAAAATCTCTATCAATGTTTTCCAAACAACAGCCATATTAATAATTTCTTCAAGATATTCAAAATACACATGAGCCATCTTTTTCTTTAAATTCAGATCTCAAGCCACTTTTAAATCCACCAGTAGTCATACATTCACTTTCAACTATTCCACATTTACGAAATAAGTGTATATACAATCTTGCATAATCAATTCGACACAAATTATCTTATTGAAGAGTATAAAACTAATCAAGAAGATCATTTGAAGATCTCGTAGAAGAATTTCTATTTTAAGAAGCGAATTACCCTCTTGCCAAGTTGATCCAATCTTACAGGATCTTCGACGATGTGAAAACACTATGTGGCTCCTCGCTTTGATACCAAATTGATGCATAACAAAAGGTTTGATATCAAAATTGATGCAAAACAAAAGGTCTGATACAAAATTTGATGTAGGAGAGTCTGGGCAGCAACTTGTTTTAAAGTTTAGGACAAGCTACAACAACTTGGGGGTACCGAGTATACCCATATGATCAGCAACTATAGTGATCTCGCCAATACTCATGAGTTGGATCATTTGCTCTAATACCAAATTAACACAACACAAAAGGAAAATTACAGAAAATAAAAATAAATCTATGTTGAATATAGTTTCACCGATCAACAATGGAGTTTGGCAGAGTCTCACCACCAAGGGAGGAGTCACACCTCAAAAAAAGAAGTCTCATCTCTAACAAAAGTATCACACTCAGAAAATATAATTCTTCGTTCATCCATTCATTGATTCTAAACTCTTACAAAAGAACACTTAAATAGACAGATGAAAAATCATAACCCTAATTTGGTTGACTTTGGGCAAAGTCTGTTATTGAATTGCAAAATAACTTAAAACTTTGGGTCAAGCCCATTATTTGAATTACAAATAAAACTGATAACCTAAATAAAACTAAAATAAACGATTCTTTATTTTTCATCTTGCATCACCTTGCTAAGCATGTCACCCTTTGTTAAGCATGTATGTGCTTATTTGTTCAAGGCAGCCAATGTTCTCGAGCTGTGGGAGCTAAATTTGCTTCAGGTGTGCTTTCTTAAAGAGAATTCTATTGTTGTTGTGTGGTTAATGTGTGGAGCGACTAAGGACCCTTTGTTAAGCATGTTTGTGCTTATTTGTTCAAGACAGCCTATGTTCTCGGGTTGTGGGAGCTAAATTTGGTTCAGGTGTGCTTTCTTATAGAGAGAGCCGTTTCTGTTGCTGTTGTACAGTTAACGTGTTGAGCTAAAGGACTAGGGACCCCTAAGGTGTGCTTGGACTTCATTGTGCATTTCTGGGGGTTTTGGTAATTAGCTTGTCAAAAAATAAGACATCAATGTGTCCCCTGGCATATTCAACAAATGCAACACATGTTTACAGAAAATTAATGGAAGTTCAGCAGCTCAATATGAAAACAAATAAACATTCTTGAAAAGAGGCATTGCCTCAGATTGCAACTAACAATATCTTGCTTGTACCTGAAGAATGCGGACCTTGTTGTTTTCTCGTGACACTATCCTGCTGATAGCTAAATTTGGAACGATACTGCAGATAATAATTTAAAAAAAAAAAAAAAAAAAAGTCAGAAGAAACCATCGGATCTAAAAAATCAACTTCAGCAGCAGCTTGTAACATCACTCTTCTTCCATCTCAATGACCACTACTGGGCAATGAATATCTAATTCACAGTTTTGCACAAGATATAGAAAAATGGCAAACTAGAAGCTTTAAGGATCACATATTCAGTTCACCACTGCATTCCATGGAACTAGTATTTCAAGGAAAAGTATCCCAGTTTAAGCATAATACAACATTAAGTCAAAGAATGACTACTTGGATCTTTCACATCACTAAGAATTCAGTTCCATCCAAATACTCCATATAAGGCATGATGGTATGGCATTTCATATGAGTACACTCGGCGTATATTAAAGCAACCTCTCCAACATGCCACTAAATCCACTACAGACTTAGGTATAACCTATTGCCTTTTTCCACTAAATGAGGACTCCTTTGTTGGCGCCCAATGTGATTAAAGAGGATGGACATGGCTCCCAGGTGTGACATGCCCAAGTGGTTGGCTCACACACCAAAAATCAATGAGAAGAAATGTTCTGCATGTCACAGCTCAGGATGTCTTGCACCTTCTTGAGCCCAGGACATCTCAATTTCTTTCTTTTTCTCCTTTAACTTCGTGGGCAAGATTGAAAGATTACACAAATCCATCCATCAATGCTAATTGTACAAGAATATACTAGAAGGAATATTTGTCTTGAATTGGTGCTGCGATAAAGGAAATTAGAGTTTCTATTGAGCTCCAATTTGGTTTTGAGTATGACCTCATATTTATGTATCTATGTAGCAAGTACAACATATTCTAACAAGCCCATAGTTTTTCTGTTCTTATTTGGCATACACATCGTGGAGACTAACCTATATTCAATGATGCTACAAGGAACAATGAAGGATTTACAGAAGCAACTTCTTAGGGACAAGCTGCATTGGAATTAACTACATTTAGAAGTTCACAAAACAAAAGCATATATTACTTACTCAGGAAGACTTTCATATGCTGTTAAAACACTCCATACTTCATGAACAGAAGCTTTTACAGTGATGCTAGCAACAACACAACGATGAACGCCTCCGTTTTCCTTGAGCCCAAAACCATATTATCAGCAACTCTTAAAATAGTCTAGGGTCAATCAGGAAGCCAGGAGAAAATAGTCTAGGGTAAAACAGTTACCAATAGACCGTCAAATCTACGAAGATGAACCTCATCCACCATGCAAGCTCGATCAAGTCTGCAAACTTTTCCAAACACACCCCAGTTACTGTTCAATTCATTAGAAGATAGAGGCAAGGGACCCAAATTAGAGCCAGCAAATTTCTCTTTAAACTCTCCAAGTGACAATTTATCCATTTCACACAAGCCACCATCCAAGTTCTTGTAGAGTGAACTAACAACACCCATGGATGTTCGTGCTGATGAATTCCCTTTGAGTGCTATCTTCTGCACACCTTCCAAATTCCTTTCAGCTCTACAAGCCAAGGCTTGAAGATTTACAGGAAGATCCGATCTGATAATCCGCTCCAAGAAAATTGCAGGGAAATTGAATCTTGGTATGACATTAACTTCATATGATAAAGTTGTTGATGAAAAACTGCAAAAAAAAAAAAAAAAAAAAAAAAAAAAAACCAGGTTAAGGAGAAGTTAGAAGAGTAATAACATGATGCAATAGCTGAAATTGCACAAGTATTTGCATAAATAATGTATTGATGAGCAAAAAGGAAAATTTATGATGATGGCAAACCAGGCATGGCTCAGCCTGTCCAAATTTCAGCTTCGTACAAGCTCAGCTATGGCCCAAGAAGCATTACATAGAGACAAGAGACAAGGAATGCATCATTAGAGTTCAAAAGAATAAATGTTTTATAAATAAAAAATTAGTAGTATCCACTTATACCATGATGCATTGACTATTTAGTGGTTTCCAGAGCACCTCTTCTGTCACAACTCCCATTACACAAGAATTGAACTTCCATTTAGCACAGCTCTCCAAATATTAAGAGTTTTTGATATTTAATGTTTTACACTATATTTCATAAATGTCAGGAAAATTTATATATGTGAGACAACAAATAAACACCATAATGCCAAATTGTTTTCAAGGATTCAAATACTTGGATGGGGGGGGGGGGGGGGGGGGAGGGAGGGGGAGAGAGAATTCTAGAATGAAAGGTAAAGGTTAATTCGGCTCCGGTGGTTGGTCTTGGAAGAGTAAAGCTCCTCCGAGAGTGGTTTTTTTTTGTGTGGACAGGAGTGCTGAGAAAAATATTAACATTGGAAAATTTACGTAAGAAAAACATTATAGTGACGGAGTGGTGTTGTATGTGCAAGCATAGTGGTGAATCAATTGATCATTTATTATTGCATTGTGAGGTTGCTATAGAGTTATGGAACATGGTTTTTCAGTTGTTTGGTGTTACGTGGGTGATGCCGGGTAGGATGAAAGAATGTTTGGGAAGTTGGAGAGGACAAAGAGGTAATCGTACAGTTCTGCAAATTTGGAGAATGGCTCCTTTATGTGTTCTGTGGTGCTTATGGAAAGAAAGGAATGCACGAAGTTTTGAGGGCCGGGAACTTGGACTTATTGAGTTGAAGAAAATGGTGCTCCAAACACTGTTCTCATGGGGAGTAATGTGGCATTCGTCGCAAGCTTTAGCGCTTGCCGAATTTTTAGACTTATGTACTTCATTTTCAGCTTAATAGCTATTTGCTTTTGTGGGCTCTATTGTATATTTCCTGTGTACATGGGTTGTGCCCCTTTGCGCTTTTATATAAATTGATATTACCTATCAAAAAAAAAAAAAAAAGAATGACAGAAATCTGCAGTTCCAAGTATTTAATATACCGATTGGCTTGGCTTGGTTTTAGGGTTGAAAAAAGAGGAAAAGAAGCGAGAAGGAAAAACATCTTATTCCTTAATGCATCTACCATATGGCATCTACATGTGTTTAAATAGAAAAGTAAAACAAATTATTATGGAAATGCAGTCAATGCATATTACAGAAGACAATAAGAGAATAATGGCAATAAAATCAGATCAGTAGAGAATATAATCATAATCTTTCTTCAACACTCAAGCTCAGACAAAGATGTCTCACGTGTGCCCAACTCCCTTTGTCAAAATAGCCAAAAGTTGTTCCCCTTGTCTTAACATAAGGTGTACAAATTAATCCTTCACACAATTTTCCCTTGATTTAATGCCTATCAATTTCAATGTATTTAGTTCAATCATGATATAATCTCACAAAATCCTTATAATAATATCCAAGTACTTTCAGTAGAATCTTCAACCACAATTATTCACATATCCCGTGGGTCATGGATCAAAATTCAGCTTCTACACCAAATCTAGCAACAATTGACTCTTTCTTACTGCACCGGATAACTGATTTTTTTTTTTTGATAAGTCACCAAGTAACTAGATTTCTTCCCACAAAAGTGCAATATCCCAAAGTAGAACTCTGATCCATGGCTAATCCAACCCAATCTGAATTGTATAAGATTTTATTTTAAGGTGAGTATGTCAAGCAAATAACAACACGTTACTTGGTGAAGATTTCAAATACCGAAGTCGATGTGGAACGCAGCCTTTAATTTTATTTAGGTTTTAATTGTATTAGGGTTAATTAGGTCTCTCATGTTATTATGTTTTATTAAATTTTTACGAATCTTTTATTATTGTAATTCAATAAATTGTTGGTTACTTGGGTTATGTTAGGTAAGTGAATAAAATTACGTTGGGCACGTTATTAAATGGGCGTTGCCCGTGGGTTAGGGTTAGGGTTAGGGTTTAGTCTCTAAGTCTATTTACGCATAATTTTCTATTGTAATTGATAGCTTATGACGAATGAAAATTTAGATTGATGGTTTGTCAATTTCCCCCTTTGTTTCATGTTTCTCTCTCCCCTTCTTTGGGGCTTTCACGTTTCTCTCCCTTTATTTCGTCTCTTTTTCAGCTCAATTTTGTCTCTTTCTTCTACGATTCTTTTACTTTCTTCTCAACGCTTATTGTACCGCATCAAAAGTATTTTGTAAACTACTTTTATATGAACGTCCCGAAGTGAATGCATAAAGTGTGTGACAAATATAATAAACCTTGCAAATAATCGTGGATACTGATAGATGCCTTTATCCACTAGAGAACTTTCATCATTATCCCCTAACTTCTTGCATCCAAGCAATCCTATTTTCTTGAGTTGATCAAGATCCTATTTTCGTTGAGAGATGAATATCATATGCCTTGATCTAGCTACCTCAATGCAGAGAAAATATTTCAAACTCATTAGCGAGATATTTCCATAACTTTTGTATTTCTTCATCATCATTCCCAAATTATGTCATCTACATAAACAACTAAAGTAGTTACCTTTTCCTTGTAAAGACTGTTTAATGAACAATGTGTGATCATGACTTTGCTTATAGTTACACTTCTATAAGGCTCAGAAAATCTCTCAAACCACACTTTAGGAGATTGTTTTAACCCAGACAATGCCTTTTACAGTTTACAAACTTTACCATTGACCAAATTATTTTGAAGTCCAGGAGGAAGCTCCATGTATATTTCTTCCTCTAGGTCCTCACAAGGGAATTCATACTTCACATCAAACTGCTAAATTGGCCAATCTAAATTTGCTACCAACAAGAGTAAAGACCCTGATATTTCATCTTCACCACTAGAACAAATGTTTCCTCATAGTCCATCCTTAGGTCTGTCTGAAGCCTTTTGCAAGCAAACTAACCTTATATTTTTCGACCAAGCCATCAGCTTTATATTTCTCAGAAAACACCCATTAACATCCTACCACCTTTTTTCCTTTAGGTAATCCAACTAGGTCCCATGTATTATTTTTATGAAGGACTTTTATCTCTTTCAGCATTGCTTCCCTCCACTTGGGCATCCAAGTGCTTCTTGGACACTTGAGAGTAGACACTTAGGACATATAGGAGATAAAAGTACGATAGGATAATGGAAAATTATTATAAGAAACAAAAATAGATATGGAATACTGAGTACATGATCTTATTCCTTTGTGTTGAGCTATTGGAAGATCCATATCATTAACTGCAGGTATTGAGGTGTCTAAAGTGGGCGTAGGGATTACCTGAATCAGGAGTCGACATATGGCTGCGAGACTAAAGAATAATCTTACTGTTTGGATGCCTAGAATAAACTCATAACACCTCCACCAATGGCTCACATTGCTCACAAACAGTTGGCTGACAATCACATTCTAGAACATCCTGTTTTGGTAAGGTGGTAGGTACAAATAAGGGATCTGTCGTCACATGTAAAGGAAATGTTTAAAGATTTCTCTTCACTACATGTCTCCCACTAAAGACAAATCTCGAGAAGAGAAAAATAGGGTTGAGATTCAAAAAATTCACATCCATAGAGACAAAACGCTTTTGAGCAGGGGGATGATAACACCTATAGCCCTTTTTGAGTTGGCGAATACCCCAAGAATATATATTCATAAAAAAAAATAATAGTAATTGTGGGAAAACGTGTTTAATGACTTGTATTCTATACTTGTATAGTTAGCTATTTTAGGAAATTATGTAACAGCCTGTATTCCTAGAATTAGGCTGATTTGGTTAGTGTCCTATTATATCCCATAAATCATGGGATTTGAAATAACTTAGTTAGTTTTCCTTTTCTGCTGCTAGGGTTGATGTATATAGCTAACGTTTTGTGTATTATTCAAATCAATGAAGAATCA
>NC_142495.1:16674375-16816875 GCF_965113065.1 Corylus avellana | reverse complement strand
CTAGGATCCAATTTACCACAGGATTAACTATGAATATAAACAAAGCAAACACAACAAAAAATGCAAGGAACGTCAAACAAAAAATGAATATAAACGATGATGACAAGGATGTTGACAACGTCAATGGGTGTCTCAAAGTTAAGGACGCATCATGGCATTTGATTAATGAGATACGCCACAATAAGCAAGGCATCACCCCAATAGGATTTAGGAACATTCATGGAAATCACTAATGTCTCGGTTACCTCTAGGATATGTCAATTCTTATGCTCAACAACCTCATTCTGATGTGAGTTATGGGTGCAAGTTGTTTGATGGGTGATATCATGCTCACTAAGTTATGATTGTAGGTCAATTGAGTGTGTATCATCTTATGCAACATCTGAAAACATGAGAAAACATCACTTTCATCTTTCAACAAATAAACTCAAGTAGTGCAAGAATACTCATCATTAAGAGTAGCAAACCAAACTAAATCCAGAGAGAGACAATACGTGACGGACCCATATATCAAAATGAACAATAGCAAAAGATGATGTACTTTTATTGCCAGGAGCAGAAAAAGATACATGGTGGTGTTTATCCAGTTCACAAGTATCACAAAATTGGGAAACATTATTTTGTGAAAATAAAGATAATCTTATGAGGGGAAAAAAGTAAGGAAGTTAAATTCAACCCTTGAGATGGGCTTAAATCTTTGCTAAGGAATAATATAGGACTTCAAAATCTCCACAACCAAAGCACATATAATGCTAGATTCTTTTGGAAACATCTCAGCTTTCAAACCAAAAGTAAATGAATTCTACCTTGACCCGGATTTTAAGGACCATTTGCCTTCAAACTTCTTAAAGTCTCCGTCAACCATTGAAAAGTGAAGTTTCCGATCATTAGCCTGAACATAAACAATTTCTCATAATTATAATATATGCATGAGAAGTAAGAAATGGTAAAGGATGAGAGCATGATTTAGAAAATACCCAAGAAGACATTCAAAGGACAAAGACAGAAGGTTGAATCATGTTTCCTATAAAATTTGGTTTGAGTATTTACAGAATTGAGAAATTCTTGAAGATCCAAGACAACACGTGCTTCAATATGCCAATATAATGCCCTTTGCAAGCCTCTTTGCTCCAACCATATCCGACCAGGATGTGGGCAAGGTATTCTTCCACTAACAGTTAAACAATGTGCAATCCAGTCAGGTAAACAGCAATAATAAACAACGTACCAGTTATGCAATTTCAGAAGGGACCAGTAGTTAATATTCAAATAAATTGGGGTGATTGCAATAAACAGGTTGCCTCATTTTTTCGCACCAATTGGACCAGAGGCTATTTATATTCACCGCAAGAATTCATGGAATTGTAACATCTAACTAACTCAGAAAATTCATTTACCTCTCTACACACACAATGAATTGGTCTACGAGACCAGCCTACATTACATTGAAGATCATAAAGCCAAACACACAACGGAAAAAAATTTCCGTCAATTTTTATTTTTTTATTTTTATTAATGATAATTTCCTCCAAATTCCTCCAACCCAGTCTATAGAACTGCAAACTGGAAAGTAATTCAAGAAAGAGCATTACATGGAGAATGAAATCAGATTGGGAATGAAAGAGCCGTTGTATTACCTGCAAACAAGATTGGGAATGAAATCAGCGAGGCGCTCGTAATCGGTGAGAGCGTTCCAGACCGATTCGATGTCGGCATTGACCGATATTTCGGCCTTGATTCTGCGTTCCCGCCAAGACAACACTTCGACCTCACAATGCACCATTTTCTCCTCTTTCTCATCTCCCAAAACATCATCAGCATTAGAATTTGTGTTATTAGTATTCAGAAGGTTTCTTCCAGAGCGGCTCCATTGGGGTCGGCCAAATGAGGAAGACACGGCTACGCACTTCCGGCTGCGCTGAGAAGAAGGGCTACGTTGAAATTCAAAAAGGCCTACAAACCTAGGGCTTGGTTTCACCGTCCTTTGGAGAGCGTGAGTTCCAAAGGAAGACGAGGAGGTTGAAGATTTGCAGGTGATCATTGAAGAGATGAAGAGAGTGTTTGAGTATGTGCAACTTCTTCGTGACCACCGATTTGTGCTGGACAATGCGTGGCTCCAATAAATCCCGTTTTCATTAGAAACCATAGGGTTATCTTAGTCATTTCCAAAGGCTGCACAGCATGGGTTGGCCAGACTAGCGCTTTTTCGTTTTTTTTTTTTTTTTTTTTTTTGTTTGTAACAAGGCTAGCGCTCGTTAATCACGAGTTTTTTTTTGTATTAAGAGATTTCGCAGATAAAAAGGGTAAATTTGAAAAAAAAAAAAAAACACACAGAAGATGGGTAAATTTGAAAAAAAAAAAACACACCGAAGATGGGTAAATTTGAAAAAAAAAACACACAGAAGATTATATATATATATTCAACATACAATTCTGAAAAATCATAGTCAAAAGCTATGAAAGGTACAAAGTCATAAACATGGCTTAAAGTTTCCGCTAACCTATGTATAATTACTTCGTGCAGACTAGATTTATGACATAGGTAGCCCAAATACAAAAAAAAAAAAAAAAAAACAATTAGAAATTAAAAATCCGGCCATGAGAGTTAAGCCACCACATCGATCTACTCCATCCTCAACCTAAATGCTAGGACAACAAATCCATCCTCAACTCGAAGGCCAAGACAAACAAAAAAAAAAAACAAAAACCCCACCAAAAGCAGCGGAGCACGGCATCGTAGATATCCATTCGGAAGACATGCTTTGGCCGAAGAAGACGATAAGATATAAGGTTGAAAAGAGTAAAAGACTAGATCTCGATCTAGATTTAGATCTAAAGCAATCTGTCATAAACGAAGATCGGAGGAGCCTACAGAGAAGACACTGAGTATTGCTACCGTGAAAAGAGAAGATCTAGATCTAGATCTTTCATCCTCTTAAAATCCTTCCTTATGTTGTCTAGAAGAAGAAAGATAGGAGAATTCTAAAAAGAAGGCAGAGCCTCTCTCAAAATCATACAAAAAATATATTGTTTTCACTTTAAATTGCAAGTAATAAAAGGGGGAAACTTCAGAAAGCCTCCCTGAACTCTCAGCGATTTTGACAAACCCCCCCTGAATTTTCAAAACTCTCACTTAGGCCCACTGAACTTTGGTTTTATCTCACTTTTGACCATTTTAACGTTAAAGTCAAACAATTTGACTTTTTATACCTATTTTACCCTCCCCAAAACTACGTCGTTTTGTGTCCTAAAACTACAACACCTACACAACCCAAAACGACGTCGTTTTAAGCATTATTTATTATTATTTTTTTTAAAAAAAAAAAAGAAAAGCAAAATAAATAAATAAAAAAATTTTTTTTAAAAAAAGAAAAAGAAATCAGGGGTGGCTAGAGCCACCCCCTGGCCGATCTGGGGGCGGTTCGGCCAAGGGGGTGGCCAGGCCAAAAAATAAAAAATAAAAAAGGGGATCGGGGTGCTTTGGGGGTGGTCCGGCCACTGCCACGATCCCCCCCCCCCCCCCCCCCCCCGGTTTATTTATTTATTTATTTATTTTTCGGCCTTTTGAGGGTGGCTGGACCACCCCCATGGCCAAGGGGGTGGTCTGGCCACCCCATTTTGGCCAAGGGGGTGGCTCCCGATTTAGTTTTTTTTTTTTTTTTTTTTATAATATTATGCTCAAAACGACGTCGTTTGGGTTGGTTGGTGATGTAGTTTTGAAGCCCAAAACGGTGTAGTTTTAGAGTACAAAATGACGTAATTTTAGTTGAGTCCAAAACAACGTAGTTTTAGTTGAGGGTAAAATGGGTATAAAAAGTTAAAATGGTCCAAAGTGAGAGAAAATCAAAGTTCAGGGAGCTTAAGTGAGAGTTTTGGAAATTCAGGGGGTATGTCAAAATGGCTGGAAGTTCGGAGGGGCTTTCTGAAGTTTTCCCTAATAAAAGTATGTTTTTAAAAAACATGACTTTAAATGCAAAATTATTATTTTAAATGTCAAATTGTGATTTCACTAAAATATTTAACTACATTGTCTTTAAATATTTTTTCATCTTTTTATGAAATTTCATTCCCTAAACAGTAAACCACCCCTCTTTCTTGATCCCAACAGTTGTATTTGGAATTGGGTTAAAAAGTTAAAAAAGTATTTTTAATACTAAAAAATTGTTTTAAAAGCTGGACTGCTTGTTAAAAATTTTCAAAAGTAATTCTTTTAACTTTTTATTCTGAAAATATCAAAACACAATTCTTTACTTAAAATTTCTGTTTCTCAAAACATGTTCAAAAGTGGTCAATTTCATTTGTCTCGTCGTCATATTGAAAATAAAAACGCGCCACAACACAAGTTTCTACATTATAAGAAACGAAAGCTAGAAACGAGAAGAAAAAGAAAAAGCTAAGTCACGCCTAGTGGGACTCGAACCCACAATCGCTTGATTAGAAGTCAAGCGCCTTATCCATTAGGCCATAGGCGCTGTTTTGTTGAATACAAGCACAATATTAATATATCCTTGTAATTTGTGTTTTACGTTTGATGTCTCTTTTATCGACTTTGAGAATACTTCCCATCTCCTTTATAAATCAATATTAACGCAACGTTACTTAAAAAAAACACAACAATATTAACACAACGACCATCCATATACAATTGAGCTTCATGAGACATGGTCCCTGGTAATTCAGCTACCCATTCAGAACGACCATCAATATACAATTAAAATGCACTTTTGTTAGTATTTTATAATCAGGGCTATAAGCGAGCAAAGTTACTTATAAATATGCTCGAGTTTGACTTGGATTAACTCAGCTCGGATCGATTAATTTATTAAACGAATAGAGCTTAAACATATTTTTAAGCTCGTTTAATAAACAAATTGAACATACCAAAACTCAGCTTGGCTTGAGTTAGATTCGCGAACAAAGCTCGTTGCAGCTCAACTATGCTCGATGGCTGAAGTGTTAATTCTACTAAGAACATTCACAATGGAGGAGCCAAATGGTACTTTTGTCTAAAAATGACTAATCAGATTTGTAAAAAAACCTCATTGGATTAGGAAAAATAAATGCAAAATTGATATTTGATTGGATTAGTAAAAAAAAAAAATGTTATATGTAGTAGCATTTTTCAAGGAAGCCATTTTATTTTTTATTGTTTCTCTCACCTGTTTTCTTTTTTTTCCCAAAACTTTTTACACTTTTCAATGGATCATTATGAGAATATTCTTTCACAATTTTTAATAAAAAATATATTTCATAAATATGATTGACATTACTATGAGAACATGATTTCCATACTTAATGTTGGCAAATACGGCATTTGAAAAATATAACCGTTGAAAAATATAATTATTATAAAATACAATTTTTTCAAAAATATTATAGTTACAAAAATGATTATTTGAAAAATAATAATCGTGGAAAAATTATTGTGCTAAACAAATTACCATTGAAAAATAAAGAGTGAAATACGTATTTTTTTTTTTTTTTTAAAAAAAAAAGATAGAATCAATAAAGAGTAAAAAAATATGGGTAATTTCACTTACCCCTGAAATGCTGCGCTTTTTGCAAACACCCCCTTAATGTTTAAAGTCTCTCACTTTGGTATATTCAACTTTAATTTCATTCCACTTACCCCCTTCTGTTAGGATTTTTTGTGAAATCCTAACGAAGTTCCTTTCACGTGCCGTGCATGTGGCTTATTTTTGCTGAAACGCCCGTTATACCCCTGCCCCTTTAGACATAACACATGCCCTTCTTCTTTGTGATTAAATTTTTTGGATTAAAACCTCTTCTTCACCATTTCATCCTTCTTCTCTTATTCCGCATACCCATTTCTGTCATCGCTTTTTTGTCTTCTTGGGGCTCATCAGTTCATCCTTCTTCTTCTTCATATCCATTTTATACCCACGATGGATCAATCAAACAGTGAAGTCAGTGACGCATCTTCATCAACCAACAACCCAATGTGCAAATGTGGGTGGAAATCACGTATCTTAACAACATTCACACTACCTAATTTCGGTAAAATGTTTTATACATGTGGAAATTATATGAAAAGATTTTGTTCTTTTTTTTTCTCGCAACCCAATAATTTTCCTTCTTTTGAGTGAAATCAATTTTTTATCGCAATCCACCAAATTTTCTTCATTGCCGCATCAATTTTTATCGAACCCAGCAATTTTTATTTGGCTATTTGCTGGGTTGCTAGATATAGTGCTATTTATCTAAGCTAGGTATTTTGTCTGAAATTTTTGAAGGATGATGTATTTTGTCTCACAAATGTTAGTTGGGTATGTTGTTGCAAATTGTGTTGGTGGGCTATTTTATCTGATTTGGGTATTTTGATTCGGTTGGGTATGGTGGTCCTGTATAATTTGTTCATGAAATTTTAGGTACTCCTTCTTAGTTGGGTATGGTGCTCCTACATAATTTAGGGTTTAGAAAAATTTCATAAAATTGTTTACGAAATTTTAGGTGCTCCTGGAATAGTTGTGTTTGATCTTATTTATGTTGATGTGATTATGTAGAACTTAGACAACCGTGGATGTGGCTTTTCCAAATGGGTGGATCTGGATATTTGTCAGCATGGTAAGTGAATGGTGTCAAAACTATTTGAGTGGCATGAGAATTGGAAGACTGAACGTGGACAGATTGAAACAACAATCTCGAATGAAATTTTGAAATGCAAGATTGAATTAGCTAAATATAAGTCCAAAATGGAGTTTGCATCTGTTAATTTTGAAATGCAATTACAAATGCATAATAACAAGTTTCAAGTAAAGGAGATGAAGTAGCGGTTTGCCTTAGCATGTTCATTAATTCTTCTTGCTATATTGATGTTTTATCCCGTGTGTAATAGATATTCCTTAAGGTTGATGTTGCCTTGAACATGTAATGAAATGTGTAATGAAAACTGTTGCAATGTATTTTGAGTGAAATGTGTAATGAAAAATCTTGCAATGTATTTTGTGATGTTGTGGTGTTACCCACTATTTTTGTGTAAGACAAGTAATTTACCTGTATGATGTTTTATCCCATGTCTAATAGATATTCCTCAAGGTTGATGTTGCTCTGAGCATGTAGTGAAATATGTAATGAAAACTATTGCAATGTATTTTGAGTGAAATGTATAATGAAAAATCTTGCAATGTATGTTGTGATGTTGTGGTGTTGCCCACTATTTTTGTGTAAGACAAGTAATTTACCTACATTAACTTATCTTCTTGTAATTTAACTACTATTTTGTGTTGCCCACCATTTTTGTATGATGTTAGCTTACATACATTAACATCAATATAAATAATCATAATGCATGTGATTCCTATAAAATAACCATAAAAATCAAACTAAAAATGACCATTGACATTTACAATTACAATCCAAAAAGCCATCCACAATTACCATCCAAAAAGCCATCACATTGGCTAATATGGTGAACACAAATATTAAAATTACATAGTAGTCACAAAAGTTTCTTAAAGTCACAAAATAATTACAAAACATTCATTAAGTCACAAAAATTCATGGTTGCCATATTTTCTGCTTTCCTTTCCATTTCACCTTCCCCTTGTCCATCTTTGCATTTCATTCAAAACCAGGTGGAATTGTGTCACTTGCTGCCGTTTGGGATTTGGGTATGTCATAATCAGAGAGGAGGGGAGGGGGGGGGGGGGGGGGAGGGGGGGGGGGAAACCCGAAAGGTAATACCACCTGCCCGGGGAAGTCCCCAAGAGCATAGTGGTCCACCTCTTGGAATTTTTGGTGGTCTAGTAGGCTTACCCATTATATCAATCACTAGTTTGCCCTTACGGTTAGGCTCCCTAACACTCCCAGGATCTGCCTTCAAACCACCACCACCTCTTGATCTTGTGGCTAACCCCAATAATTTCTTCTTCCTGGTTTTAGCTGCAGGACCTGCCTGCAAATTTGAAATAAAATTATGAAAATTAGATATAATATAATAAATTCAAAAGTAGCACATACAATAAATAACAAGGCCTTACATTAACAAGTGATCAGTTCCAACTTACCATATCAAGATCCCAATCAATTCTTGTAATGGATCTGTAGTAATCTCGTACTTGTTATCTTCTTTTATCTTGCCTCTGCCTTACAGAGCATGTTCTCTTATTGTGACCCCATTTCTTACATTGCCCACACTGGTTCTTGTTGCCCCCTTCCTCAATGTATTGGGATTTCTTGGCTCGTCAACCCTTCTCACTCTTACCTTTCTAGGTCTCCCACGAGCTACCCTTGCCTTTGATGGTTCAATAATAGGTTGATTGCTCCTAGGTTATTGCTCTTCACTAGGCACGGGATAGATGATGGGTTCATATGTCTTTAGGTATTTCTCCTTGCTATAGTAATCACTAAGATAGTTTATGATAAGTGCTAAAATATTCATATTTTCAGCCCTTAACTTGCATGTTTTAATCCTTTGGTTTTAGTTAATTAGGTCATTTTAATTCCTTTTTGTGTTTTTCATACTTTTACAGGCTTTTGGAAGAAAATGAAGTAAAACTAGGTGATTTGGGCTAAAAAAGAGAAGATGGAGAAAATTGGAACTCCTTGACACTGCGATCAATCGCAGGGTACTTGCGATCGAGCGTAGTACCCGAGATGACACAACACAAAGCAGGCCAGGAGTGATCGAGCGCATGCCAGAAGAAGGATCGATCGCAGACCTGCGATCGATCACACCCGTGCGCAGGAGACACATCAAGTGGTGGCTGAAGTGTCACTCTTTCCATATTAGGGCTTTCCAACTCCTAATTGTAATAGGTCTCAAAACCCTACGAAATCCCTAGGTTTACCACTTTGTCTAGGACTTCTAAAACCTATAAATAGACCCTTAAGCCTCTAGAATTGATATACTTGGTAAGGAGAAGAAGAGGAGCTCTTGAAGTTCAAGTCTCGGGTTTACTCTTTCTTTTCTTTTTTTTTTCTTTTATGAAGATGTTTAACATTAATTTTATGTGTAGCTAATTTATTAGTAGGGCTAGATTGAAGCCCTAGTTATGTTTATTTAATATTTCAATATTGGCGCCTTTGTGATGAACTTGTTATGATATCTAACTTGATTAATACCTAGTTTCATGAATTTCTCATATGTGTGTGCCTGATCAACATGTGCATGTGGTATGGACTAGTTAGTTAAATCAATTTGGATGATCGAGTCTTGGGTTTAACATAAGTAACAAAAGTAATCTACACCGGGTTCTTGGGTTAATCAACATAGGGAACCGGGAGTAGATACCCATGCCTTAGGCCTCATGTGTTTGTTGATTTCCACAGTTTTTATGCTTTTTTAAAGAACAACTTAGTAGACACCCATGCTAAATCCTTTAAGAGAGAAAAGAATTAGAGTAGATATCCATGCCTAACTTGTTGCTTAGGGAAATCAATAGCTTAAGGAGTATACACCAATGCCCTTAGGTTGACAAACATTAGATATTCATAACATGATCAAAACATTGGCATATTGATATATTAGCTAAATATAATTAGTGGTGGATATCAAAGCCCTACCTTTTTATTATTATCAACTCAATCAATCTTTATTCTACTTAAGGAATTTATTTTTAAATGGAAATTCAGCAATCCTCGTGGGAATGATCCTGTACTTGCACCATATACTACTATGTTGACCTTGTGCACTTGCCAGTAAAACGTACAATTATTTACCTATTAATTTAGGCAGATATTTGCACAACAGTTTACTGGATTGCCACCATGGTATAAGATGGCTGAGATGGCATGACTGCATGGTATACCAATGACATCTCATTTCCTACACCCACATGTTTTGCCCTCCACAATGACTGCAAATCGTTTGCCAATACATTTGACCTAAAAAATGCCATCACCGGCATATGTGCATCAACAATGGTTGTCACCTTCCCCTTCCTTCTCCAACTTTGCCATTATTTTTGGCCCTAAAGCACCCTCCATTGTAGCAATCAACTCCCTTTTCCTAACATACCTCCTCATTAATTTATTCCAAATCCCTTCCGACATTGACAGTATTGTCAAGTGATCGTACTTTAAGATCCATGAGTTGAAACACTTAGCACAATTGTTGTGTACTAGGTCAGACTTCGCCATGATGTTGAACCATCCCCTACACCAAGTACTGGGATCAATCTTTGCAAAATAATTGTACGCAAGCTCACTTACTTTATTAATCTCTTCCATCGCATTATGGAAATCTGTTTGAGTATAAGATGGCTTTGACCTCTTTTTGTAAAACTTCTATAGGTTTGGCTGGTTTCGAAATGAGTCCATGCACCATTCAGCTATCTAAGCTGAATTTATTATGTGATTCTTGTATCTCCTAGTGCATGAGTGTTTTGGCTTAAGTGACACTAAGATAAATGTAGACTCATCCTTTAACTGCTTCCCATAAACCCTGTACTTACACTTCTTGTATTTGCAAACTGCTATAACTTTTTTGGTTTCATTTCTCTTGAACTCTAAATCCTTCCCATTCAATATATTTGCTTGCTTCACCGCTCTTCTGAACTCAAACGCTTCAACAAATGTATGACCTATCTGCAACACTGGATTTTTCATATCTTCTTTGCTAAATTGAACCCTTTTGGTGACATCACGATGACTTGATATCTCTTCACCCTCACAATCATTGGGAATGGGAGACCTAAGTATGTCACTTGGACAAAGATATTCACTATTGGCATCATCTTCATCATCTTCCCCCCTTATTTCTTCCACATATGCATTGGGTGCATCCTCTGCATTCCTTTCACTATCATCACCACCTTCTTCCTCATCTGCATCCCTATCTTCCTCATCCTCAACAACACCAGAACCCCCCACCCTTTCAAACTTTACATGCTCCTCCCCATCTGAATCACTAGCATCAATATCTACACCAAGAACCTCAATATTTTTGCTTAGAAGGAGCTTCTTAGGATGATGGTTCCTAGAATTGCTCACTTGTTTGCATAGATCCTTGAGAATCTTGGCGTAAGATGGCTCTTTGAGACATTGAATGAATGAAGCTCGGGGTTCATGATGTGTCTCAAGAGAGATTGTGATGAAGGAATGAGCTTCAATACTCACTTCCTTGTCATTGGACAAACTTGGAGTTGACGGGGGCTAAATTTGCTCATCTTTTTCTTCTACCTCGTTGTTCTCAATAATGAGAGGTTCAGCTGCTGATGAGGATGGGTTAGGAAAGGATATCTTAGCGGTTTCCCCATTCTTAGTCCGCATCTTAGGAGTGGAGTCTAATAAGGCATCAACTTGCTCAAGTAACTTGTCAAGGTTTAGGTCACATCCAAATTGAACGAAGCACTCTCCCAATGGGTCCTCCAGACTTGGCTCATTACCAGTCTCCTCAATGGTTTCCTTACTTCCAATTGTGGTGGTGGCTTGGACATTCTCATGGTAAGGATTGCTGGTGTTGTCCTCATCAATCATGTATTGCCCTCTCGCCATCTCCTAACTTTGAAGCTCCTCTTCCTCGATTTTGTTGAATTTACAACTAGATGATCAATCTGTCATTCCAACCTTGCAATTTCTTGAGTGTTGGCAATGGTGGCATCCTTCAGTTCTTGAATGGGTTGGTTGGCTATTTGCCTAAACGCATTGAGTGTGTCTTCCAACGATAATTCTGATTGTGGCATTTGAATGGTGGATTGGCTGATTTGTTGCTTGAAGGATTTGAAAGAGTCTTCCAATGAGGATTGATAGTCGTAGGATGAAGGATGGGAAGATTGGTTGTTGAACTGCAGATATTCAGGATGGGGTAGTTCATTGACTTGGGGAGCGTAATTTCCCATAGTATGAGCTTGCCACGAGAGATTAGTATGGTTGCTCCAGTTTGGGGTGTAAAGATTGGAATTTAATTCATTCAAACCCTAAACTGGAGAAATTGGTGTTCATTTGCTCATATGAAAAATTGTCCAAAGGATGGACAATTTCCAACCTGATAATGAGGATTGGAGCAGTATGAACATGGTTCATGTGGATTAAAATGGTGAGATGAGTTGATAGGAGCGGGTGTCCTACAACTAGTTGGAACATGTTGTAACCAATTAAAATCATTCAAAGAATACATGCTCACTCTCACTCTTGAAAATGCAAATATCCGACATAAAACAATAACAATTTTTTTTTTTTGTTTATTTAGTTTTTTTTTTTAAAGAAATAAAATAAACAAAAATGAAACTAACACAAAAACACAAAACTAAACAGTAATACCAAAAATTAAAAACAAAAAACTTAAAAACTCATAAAACGGACCAAACATAATTTTGGCAAAAGTTTAGGTACTGGCCTGTTTTGGTGCAATTTGCGGAGGTGTGCTCGGGCGCAAACTAGGTGGGATCGAGCACAAAGGCGTTGATTTGTCAATGGTGCCACTTCCTGTGAAGGTGCACCCGAGCTTGCGCAACAATTAAAACAAAAGAAAAAGTGCTAATTATTAAAATTGCACAAAGAAAAATAAAACAAAAGTGCTAATTATTTTCACAAATGCAACCAAGTCCCCAGCAATGACGCCAAAAACTTGTTGTGAGTTTTAATGTTACTCGCAAGTGCACGAGTCGTTTGCAACATAGCTTTTTGCAAGTGTGAGGTCGAATCCACAGGGAATTGTGTTCGTGTAAATAAACTTCCATCTAAATCAATCTTACTTTAACCTAGTTCCAAATTTGTGTGATTTTTGAAATTGAAAACAAAACATACATGAATTGAAACAAAATGAAATTAAACAATGGATAAAAATACTAAGGTATTGGAATCAGCCCTCACAAATTCATAGCAACAACTTTCACGTTCATCAATATTTTTCAACGTTTCAAACGACACATTTTATGTATGTTCTATTTTTGCAAAACAAATGTATCAAAACATCCAAAGTATCTGTTCTTTGTACAATTCACAAAGGATATCTAATTTAGTTCAAAACATCCGATGTATCCATGCTTTACACAAATCACAAGGAATATCCAAAGTAAACCAAAAGATCCGATGCATCCGTTGAACAAAAGACAATGGATATCCAATATATAACAAACAAGACAAGCAATCAATTAAAAGTGATTAACAATTAATTGAAATAGAAATAGAACAATGAGAAATACAATTCTTATCAATGGAAAATATCAATGTACATGAAAATTAATTGTTGCTACTCATCTGTGAGACTTCATCCTCAACCTTAATTGAAGGATTTAGCCTCTCATGACTACAAACATCATATAATTGATAAATGAATTCATGAAAAACTAAAACTTACAAAGGGAAACAAATTCAGGGCTACAAATGCGAAGAAAATGTCAAAATTACACTAAACTGCACCCTTTGGGTAGCTTCCCCCCGTTTCCCTAGAAAACTATGATATTTATAAGCTAATTTTAGGGTTTCAGTGCTTCCAAGTCAGACGAGTGTGCTCGAGCGCACACTAGGTGAGCTCGATCGCACTCGTGCAAATATTAGTTCTTCTTGTGGTGTAGCGCTCATGCGTTGGTGTTGGCTTGTGGGCGTGGGTGCGTTCGAACGCAACCATCTGCGATCAAGCGCACATGTGCTCGAGCATAGGGTTGTGCGCTCGATCCTAATCCTCTAGATTGCTCTTTTTCCAACTTTCTTGAAGACTTTGCAATTTTCACCTTAAAGTCGCAGTTTTCTCTTAACAACCTGCAAAACGCTAAGACATCAAAACTAACAAAAACATCAGAAAATAACAAAACTAAAGGCTTAACAAACATAAATTAAGGGTCCCAAATATGTAATATTTGGCACTCAACAGTATCCTTCCTATATACTACCGCCCTTTCATATTCTTCATCCTATTCTGCATTGTCATTCTCTGGATCTACTTCCATCGCATCAAATGAAACCAAGTACAACTCAGCTAGACCATGCCCTACATGGTGTGAAACCATTTCATTTACAAATAAAATATCACAAATTAACAAGACTAAAAAATTAACAAGTATAAATGAAGGGGTTAAAATATGAATATTTTAGCACTTATCACCTCACTCAAAACGTCAAACCTATCCTTAATAAGGGCCTAAACTACTACCACCTTATCTAAAGACCTAATGTCGATCTAAGCTTAAGACCGTATGTAACTATCTTAGTGTAGATCATTCCTGATCTCCAAAGTTGTATAAAAAATGATCGTAGTCTTGACTTCAATACCATATCGAATTCCTAAAATCCTAATATCCTTGAGATCATAGGTATCAAGATTCAAAACTCTATGTCCCCTGTATACATTTAATCAATCCTATGCTCTGGTAGATCATCTCCTAGCACCTAATCGATCAGTTCCTACATTCAGCGGAGCTTAAAACTTTGATAAATCATGACTTAATACTTAACAAATCAATTCCTATGGTTCGAAGAGCACCTGCTCTGATACCAACTATAACGCCCTAAAAATTAATTAACTAGTAATTAACTCCACGGTTCGTCTCCCAGCCTTATCCCTTGTGGGACAAGACTTAGGGACCTCTACTCCTCGAAAATAGAGGATACTAAGCAACGAAAAATATTAAAGTTCTATAAACACTAATCATTACAATCAGAGCATCTACCAAGGAACATGAGAGTAGCTGAAATCATATTATAGACATCATCGTTACAAGGGATCTATGCTATACCTTAATATGCAAGCATGCATAAAAGCTCATAAGCCTACAGCATAACGCAATGTACTAATTACCATAAGCACCTGCCTAAGCTCGTAATAAGTCCTCAAGCATCTCTAGGATCGAATCCTCCAAGATAACCGGATGCTTCGGGGTATCCATCTTCTGCTAAACTATCTATAATAGCATAGTTGTACATATGGAGAAAAAAGGGAAATAATACAAGGGTAAGTCTGAAGATTTAGTGAGTATAAATGCACATGACGTACCTGTCATTAAATGGTGAACTCAGTTGTTTATAAAGCACATGCAACATTATGAGATGATAGTTTATCATGGATGTGATATAGATATAATATATGCTTATGATCATGAATAACAGTAATAGTCAACCGTATGGTCTACCCAAGATATTACTCTTTCTCAGTAGGGTTGATGCTGTCCTGAGGGACCTGTAATACAACATCGGTGCGCCGGATATTGTACGCTACCTTATATAATTTTAGTGGCACGACCAAGTCCAACCTCGGGTGGCCCACACCATTAATGATGTCCTTTCTATAGTGACCATCCATTAGGGAATGGCTGCACCTTGGTCATGAAACCATTGGATCCAAAGCCCACACACACACACATTTGACCATAAACTTAACCTATATAGTAAGCCCATGGCCGCTATCCCGCATGTATCGGTGTACCAAGTTATACGATGCAATTAATCTTATCAGTCTTTTACATGCATAGTTTTACAAGCCTCATTGTTATCTTACTAATCAACACATGTTTTCACAAAAGAGAGTTCACTGTAGTTTCAAAATGTATTTCATGAGAGTTGCAAAATATGCATGTTTGATATATATAAAAAATAGATGTGCAATGCGGGAAAAGTAATAACAAGCATCCATGTGAGTTTGTACTCACCCGGGTCGTGAGGCTCCTCCATAAAATTCTCTTGAGGCTCTATAACGTCGAATACTGAGAAAAGACCTATCATTAGTTCTAAATCCAATTATAATGAACGTAGAACATGAAAACAGATGCTATCGGACGACTGGCCAAAGTGGTATTCCTTGGAATGCTTCTGACCGTACATCGGATCTCGTGGCTGTACGTTCGGCCAAAAGGTTCAGGTAGAACCTCATTTGGTTCAACCATCCTCCTATCCTCCCAAACTGGTTTTGAAGCTGCCAAAAGGATTCCTAGGACTTCCTACGTCAAAACAACACCTCCATGCAAAAGGAAACATGTCTAACAAGAATTAAATGCTAACCTATGCTTAAACCAAGATTAAGGGCAACAACATAACTAGAAGCTACAAACTACCAACTAAGCTAACTATGAATACAATTAAACAACATAACAACTAAGGAACAAGCTAAGCTTTGAAGATTACGTCCTTGAAGCAAAACCTCCAAGAAATCTCTCCTTCTCCTCCAAGACTCTCAAAACTCACAAAACACTCACACAGGGGTCTCTAGAGGGTTTAGGGGCGGAAATGAGCTTGAAAGGGCAAGAGGGTAGGTGGTATTTATAGGTGAGAAAAAGCTGAGGGCGCTACCAACTATTTTGAAAAGTAGTGTACGTCTAGTACTATTGGAGCGTACGTCTGGTACTATTTATCTAGCAGTCCAAAGGCTGTAGCGTACATCCAGGTATTATCCAGGGGTTAACCCAAAGTAGTGTACGTCCAATACTATTGGAGCGTACATCTGTGTACAATTTGAAGAGTACGGCGCACTATTGGTAGAGTACGTCTGGTGGCCCCCATGCGAACGTCCTGAACTATTGTCAGCGTACGTATGATGGTCCCCATGCGTACGTCCTCACTAAAGACAAGAGCGTAAGTACGGTGGTCCCCAGGCATAAGTCTGGTCCAAAAGTTCAAATTTCCAAAATGCCCTTCTAGCTGTTCCTAGTGACCCAAAGTCTAACTTAACCCTCTAACTAAGCTACCTAAGCTTAGTTAATTATTTAGTCACTACAGTTACCTAACATGTACTACTAAATTGACCTTGTGCACTTGCAGGCAAAACGTACGATTATTTGCCTATTAATTTAGGTAGATATTTGCACAACAAACTTGAAGAGCTCCAATTCTTCTCCTTGGAATTGTGTGTCTATTTTAAAGGTTTAATGGTCTATTTATAGGCTTTAGGAACACTCTAGAAACCCAAAAAATAGTAGGGTTTGAGCCATAGTTTGTACAAGGCTTCAAAACCCTAAAAGAAAACACTTTCCAGAATAAGGCTGTGGCTGACATGCTCCTCACGCACCGGTGTGCTCAATCGCATCCCGTGTGCGATCGATCGCAGTCATGCGACCGATCTTCTGTGTTGAGCGCTCGATCGCAAATGCGATTGAGGTTGCTTCTTGTGGGCACGAGCTCACGCCTTGCGTTTGTCTGGTCCTTGCTTGTAGTGCGCTCGATCGCATCTTCACTACGATCGGTCGCACTAGCAGAGCCTCCAGCTTTTCCCAAAATTGCTTTTTAGGCCGATACTTTTAGATTTGCATCCTTTTCTCCCAAAAACCTATAAAACAAGGAAAATACAAAAATGAAATAAAATTGCACAAACTAACAAAACTAAGGAATTAACACATATAAGTTAAGGGCTAAAATATGAATATTTTGGCGCTTAACAAACCATTGGATAATGCTTGTACGTATGATACACCCTTTGGACCGTTGACTAAATAATACCGGACATACACCCCAATAGTACCGGATGTCTGCTACTTGTCAGAGGAGTTGGTAGCGCCCTTAGCTTTTTTGGCTTATAAATACTAACCACGACAACCCCTTTGAAGCCACCATTCCACCCCCAGGCCCTTTGAAACCCCTTTAGTGAATATCTTTGTGAGTTTTGAGAGAGAAGGAAGGAAGCTTGTGTTCTTGCCCTTCTACCCAAGGTAATCCCTTGCCTGTTATATGCTTTCACTAATGTTTTTAATGCTTTCTTAATTGTTGTGAGTTTTCAAAAGATGTTATGTTAAGCTCTTTACTCTTTTCCTTACAAAACAAGAAATGCTTTCAAAATGGTTTCGAAAGCTTCTTTAATTCCTTGTATTGCATGATGTTGATTTTTCTTGCGTTGCATGTGTTTATCTCTTAGCCTATAGATTTTATAAAAGCCTTAAAACATAGTTTGGAGCTTTAGACGGATGACCTAACTCACTGACCGGACGTACACCCTTGAGCCCGGACGTACAATCAGAAAGCCAAGCACCAGTCCTTAAGCCCCACTTGTGTGTATTTTAGAGTCTAGCAATCCTTTTGTTCGATAAGGCTTAGTATTTTACTCGTAAGTGTTGTGTGTTTTAAATTACTCATAAGTGCACGAGTCGTTTGCAATATAGTGTCTGCTAGTACGAGGTCGAATCCGCAGGGAATTGTGTCTTGAAAATCAATTTCTATCATAACCTAGTTCCAAGTTGTTTGTGTCGTGCAAAAAGAATATAAACTAAACTAAAAACTGAAATGTAATCAAATGATAAAAGACTAAGGTTTCAGAATTCACCTCACCAAATCAAAGCACACATTCTCATGTTTTGTTCATACATTCGACAAGCAATTAAACCTTATGCATGTTCTATTGTTTTTACAAAATTAACCTATTGAAACATTCGATGAATCCACCCTTATTACAAATCACAACGAATATCCAATTGAGACCAAAACATCCAATGTATCCGTTTGAATAACGAAAAAAATGGATATCCAATTTCAATCAAAAAATTCGATGTGTCGAATATCCAATGTTTTCACAATTTATAAACAACAATCAATCACAATTTTCTCACATAATTGAATTGAAATGAACATACATTACATTAAATGTCGGAATTGTACGAACAAAACATAAAAATATGCAAACAAATCAATGGTGAGGCTTCATCTTCAACCTTAGTTAAAGATTCTAGCCTCTCATGACTACAACAAGTATAGAAACACTAATTGTATTCATAGAAACAAAGAAACTTACAAAGGAAGATCATTTTAGAGCTACAAAATGTTAGAAAGTAAAAAATTACACTAAACGGCGCCCCATGGGCAGCTTCCCCCTGTTTTCCTAGAAAATTATGATATTTATAAGCTAATTTAGGGTTTCAGCGTTTTCCAGGTCAGACTAGTGAGCTCGATCGCACTCGTGCATCAGGTCTCCTATGGAGCAACGCTTGAGGGCTCCTGGCTTGATGTTGGGCGTGAGTGCGCTCAATCACATGGCCAGTGTGCTCATTCCTTGCATCTTTCACATTAAGACCGTAATTTTCCCTTAGCAACCTGCAAATCACTAAAACACCAAAACTACACAAAACATCAAACAATAATAAAGCTAAAGGCTTAACAAAAATAAATTAAGGGGCCCAAATATGCAATATTTGGCACTCAATAGTAAGGATTCTCTATAATGCATTACGACGTGTCATGTTGCGTTATAGCAGGATTTAGCAATGTCGGAGTGTTCAAGCAAGCGTACGAGGTAAGTAAACACTTATGAACTCTTTCCTTAAAAACGTGGGATATGTCAGTTGACTGACCATGGGTATGGTATGGACATGTCTACTTTTCATAATAACTTGGTAACTGCTTTATCAACTGATTAATAAGATGCATCGTACACCAGTACATGCGGTATAATGGCCATGGGCTTACTATATAGACTTCATTTTATGGTCAAATGTGTAAATCGTTATGTGGGCCTTGGATCCAATGGTTTCGTGATTAGGCGCAGCCATTCCCTAATGGTTGGTCACTATAGGACGAACATCATTAGTAGTGTGGACCACCTGAGGTCGGACTCGGTCGTGCCACTAATGGGATGTACGGTAGTGTACAATGGCTAGGGCACCGGCACTGTATTACAGGTCCCTCGGGACAGCGCTAACCCTACTGAGAAGGGGTAATATCACGGGTAGACCATATATGAGAGTAACAACCTATAAAAGCATTATTCTTTCTGCATTAAAATACGTAGGCAATTGCCGTCGGTAGTACACTACACTTGCAAACCAAAATACTATTTTATGGTGTACTAAAGGAGACAATAGCTACTTTTGAATGTTTACTAAAACTTCATGTTCATTTATAGTTAACTGGGCTCAATCATACCCAATTGTGATGTTTACTTACTAAGTTGTTAGACTTATGTTGTTATTACCCTTTACGAAGTTGTAACTAGCACCCAGGAGTGGCCCGGTTGCCACTACGGACCTTGCTTAGAATCTTCATGCTGTTATTAGGTTTGTTTATTATTGTTATTAGTTGCTCCATGTCTTAACTTCAAGGAATATGCTTGTCCATTTGATGATATAATTTCTCAGATCTATTTCACCTTCTTATGCATTAACTTTGATAACGCTTAAAGGGGCGATTTCCCATTTAGCCACAAGTTGGTTTAACTGGGCTAATTGTCAGTAACCCTGCCAAATTAGTCAAGGTTAATTTTGGGGGCATTATAGTATGGTATCAGAGCATACGGTCTTACCGACCGGAATCGCTAATATGAGAATAGGACGTAACGCCTTAGGGATGATCTTAAACAATGGAGCATTGGATTGACCTAGAGTCTCTAATTGTTGTTTGATTGTGGTGCGAGCTATAGTAACGACCTTCTGATGTGTGCCAAATATTGTATATTTGGACCCCTTAATTTACTTTTGTTAATCCTTTAGCTATGTTATTATTTGATTTCTGGGTTTGTTTTGTGTCTTTAGTGTTTCGTAGGTCGCTATGGGAAAATTGCAAGTTTCATGCGAAAGTGCACACTTGGGAGAATTACACTCTACGGACCTTCGATCGAGCACAGAATACTACGCTCGAGCGCACCTGCCCTCGAGCCCAGCGCCCCACGATCGAGCATAGACGCACCCATCTAAAGCCATTGCGCGCGAATGATTGCGCGGCAGAGGGCATGCTCGAGTGCACTCGAGCGCACCAAGTGTGCGAACAAGCGCACTTGTCCGATTTGGCAACGAGTTTTAGTTTAATTGAACTTGTAAACCCTAGTTTTAGGCCTATAAATAGATAATTGTCAGATTAGTTGAAGGAGGCTGTGAATTTTGCGATTTTAGAGGAGAAAGAATCGAGTTTTAGGGTTTCCTAGCTTTAGGATCTCAACTTTGTGATTCCATATTTGCAAGTACTCAATTTTCCATGATGAATTCAATGAATTGTGTTTTGTCTTTCAATACCATGAGAGGCTAAACCTTCAACTAAGGTTGAAGATGAAGCCTCACTTATGATTAGCAACTTTGTTTCATGTATGTAGTGTTTTCTAATTGCCCTATTGTTTTACTTCTAATCAATTGGATTGAATAATTCTTGGATATCTTTTGTGATTCAAGGATACACTTGATGATTTAAGATGATTCAATACAATTGATTGCTTGGTTTTCTTTGTTAAAAATTGGATTTCCCCTGTGATTTATTCTCTGGATACAATTGATGTTTTGATAAAATTGGATATTTTCTTGTGATTTACGGATACAGTTAATGATTTGATTAAATATTGAATTTCTTTTGTGATTTGGGTTATGAATGGATACATGGGATGTTTTGATTAATTCGTTCAAGCAATAGTAAAACAAACCTAAGATTTACATGTGAGAACTTTGGGAAATATTATAGATCATGGAACTATGTTGCTATGAATTTGTGAGTGCAGATTTCGAAACCCTAGTGCTTCGTCATTAGATTACAATCTCTTTAAATTGCTTTTGCTTTTGATTTTTCAGTCAAACAATAATCTCTCAAAATTTGGAACTAGATTAGGGTGCAATTGATTTAGATATAAAATTGCTTTAAAAAACACAACTCCCTGTGGGATCGATCTCGCACTTGCAATCCATTAACTACAATCGATTCGTGCACTTGCGAGTTATTATAATTTGACACAACAATTTTTGGTGCCATTGCCGGGGAGTTGTTAAATTTTTGAAAACAAGTTTTTTCTAAATTAGTTCAATCTTTCTACTAGTTATAATTAGGATTTGATTTTTTCTGCAATTTTTATTCCTGTTTCTAATAAAAAAAAAGAAGAAGAAGAAAAGTATTTTTATTATTATTATTTTTTTTGTTTTGCAGCTCTGGATTGCATCTGCTCCTGAAAGTGTGATCGAGTGCAGCCCTGTTACGGTCGAGCATAGCCCTTTTACGCTCAAGCACACTCACGGCCAAGACACCTACAGCGCACTTGCGCTCTATCCCACTCCACCTGCGCTTGAGCGCACCTACTCAGTGAGCAGCACCTGCAGCAGTTCTGTAGATTTTAGCCATTTTTTTTTCTGGTCCTTTTTCGTGGGTTTTTAGTTTCTGTTTGCATTAATTTCTTTTTGCAATTGTGTTTAGTTAATTTAGTATAATTTAATTTAGTTCAAATCAGTTCAGTTTTTAGTTTGCTAGTTCCTATTTGCATGTTCGGTTGTAGATCTTTAAATCTGGAGATTGAAAGTACGATAAGAGAGAATCTAAGACAACCACCAAATTCACCTACTAATTCTCAAAGTTCCAAGTCTGATTCAGAAAAGTCTGCTAAGATGGGAGAACAAGATCCACCCAGGGCCCTCAGGCAGCTGTTTGTACCCACCACCACCAGCATACCATCATGCATAGTGCTGCCGACTACCAATGCCACTCACTTTGATATGAAGCCAAGTATCATCAATACCCTTCCTTCATTTAAAGGGTTAGATAATGAAGATCCATATGTTCATTTGAGGACTTTCTTGGACATATGCGACTTGATTAAAGTGCAAAATTTCTCAGAAGAGTCGGTGCTTCTTCGGCTATTTCCTTTTACCCTACATGATAGGGCGAAATCCTGGTTACTCTACAACAAGCCTAGATCCATCACCTCTGGGGAAATGTTACAGGGCAAGTTTTACAATAAATTCTTCCCAATCTCCAAGATCATTGATCTCCATCAATAGATCACCAATTTCAGGTAGAAAGAGGGGGAGAAATTCAGTGATAGCTGGGAGAAGTTTAAAGAGTTGGCGACAAAGTGCCCATCCCACGTATGAGGCAATCGTTCAATATTTCTACAGGGATTGACTCAATAGGAGTGACAAATGCTTGAGTCTATGAATGGTGGAGAATTCTTAAGACTTACGGGGGATGAAGCCTTAAAAAAATTGGATGAACTGTCTGAACGCGTACAACAATGGGATTTTCAAAATAGTTGGGATAAACAACTTCCCGCTCCCAAGACAGGAGGCCTCTACGAGGTGAAGAATGATGCTGACATAAGGGAGGAAGTCAAGGATCTCAGGTGTCAGTTTGATACTATGGTCCTAAACAAACCAGTGAATGTAGCGGATACTTACCAAGTTGACGTATGCGGCTTGTGTGCCAGTCCAATACACTTCACTCAAAACTGTCCAACCCTGTCAACAGAGTACCTAACGGAGCAGGTCGATGCTTTCAATGAGTACAAAAAATCCACAAGTGGACCTTTTGCTGAGACTTACAATCTAGGGTGGCGAAATCACCCTAATTTCTATTGGAAGCAGAATCAGCCATTAAGCCAAGGAGGTACTTCCACTCAAGCCCAGAATCAGTTCTGGTCATCTTATCAAGCTCAACCATCTGCGTATCAATCCACTACTCAAGTGCCATAGATTGCACCACATTCATCATTGGAAGACATGATGAAAGCACTCATGCAAACTGTCAACCATTCCGTGCAATCAACTAAAAAGAACTCCCAAGCCATACAAGAAATGAATAGACTCAATTCCCCAGCCATACAAGAGCTAAAGAACTCCACCATGGCCAATAGCAGAGACGTACAAGAGCTTAAGAATTCCACTATGGAGTTAAAAGGTTTCGCCAAGTCAACACTCAAGCTATTGCCAAGATGGAAGGGCAAATTGCCCATCTAGCCAATTAAGTGGGGGAAAGAGAAAGAAGAATGTTCCCAAGTCAACCTGTGCCTAACCCAAAAGGGCAATTTGTTATTGGAAATTCTTCCACCTCTACTCATGGACGGGAGCATGTGCAAGCCATCACCACTTTGAGGTCAGGCAAACAAGTGGATAATCAAGTGGCCATGCCTGAAGAGGCCACTGAGGTTGCAAAAGAGAAGGAAAGCCAGGACAAGCCTGCAGGAGATGCTAGATCTGACACTGCCATTCTGATTGCTGAGGATCCCTTCCGAAAGTATGTTCCCAAAGCTTTGTATCCAAAAAGACTGATGGCGCCAAAGAAAAGCTCGAAGTTTGATGACATTTTGGAAGTGTTCAAGCAAGTGTAGATCAACATTCCATTCCTAGATGCCATCCAGTAAGTGCCTTCTTATGCCAAATTTCTGAAGGATTTGGTCACCATCAAGAGGAAGATGAATGTCCCCAAGAAAGCTTTCTTAACTGAGCAGGTCAACTCTATTTTGCAATACAAGATGCTTGTCAAATATAAGGACCCTGAATGTCCTACCATCGCTTGCAAGATTGGTGACAACTGAGTTGAAAAAGCTATGTTGGATTTGAGATCTAGTGTAAATCTTCTGCCATATTCAGTATATGTACAGCTAGGATTGGGAGAGCTGAAATCCACTTCAATTACACTTCAGTTGGCTGACAGATCTGTGAAGGTCCCGAAGGGAGTCAATGAAGACGTTCTGATCAAAGTTGATAAGTTCTATTACCCTGTGGACTTCATCATCTTAGATATAGAGCTGGTGGTCAATGCGGGATGCAAGTTCCAATCATATTAGGGCGTCCCTTTTTAGCTACGGCTAATGCCCTAATCAACTGTAGAACTGGAGTCATGAAGATATCTTTTGGGGATATGACAGTGGAGCTGAACATCTTTGATATCAGCAGGCAGCCATTTGAGTATGAGGAGGTCAGAAGCACATGCTTGATTGAAAAGATAGTGGAGAAGACTGTCAATGAACTGAATATTGAAGACCCTGTGGGAGAATGCCTTATTGCACTTAGAGGTGTCTTGGACCTGGATACATTATTGGAACAAGTTGACGTCTTGTCAGACTCAACTCTTGAGATAGAGACTGAGACTGGAGAAATCACTGAGACATCATCCCCTGATCCATCTTCATTAGCAGTTGAGCCTGTCAAGCGCGAGTTGAAGCCTCTACCAGTCACCCTAAAGTACAAGTATCTAGATTCTAATAAATCTCTGCTAGTGATCATTGCTGCCGACCTAAAGAATGATCAAGAACAGAAGCTGCTAGATGTCTTGAGAGAGCATAAATAAGCAATCGAGTGGTCAATTGGAGACATAAAGGGAATCAGCCCTACAGTGGTAATGCACAAGATTCACCTAGAAGAAAATGCTAAAACCTCTCGTGAGCCACATAGACGGTTGAATCCGGCCATGCAAGAGGTAGTCCGAGCTGAGGTGATCAAACTCCTGGATGCGGGAATTGTAGACCTAATCTCTGATAGCAAATGGGTGAGTCCCATCCATGTGGTGCCCAAGAAGGGAGGGATTACGGTGATCAAGAACAAGGACAATGAGTTGGTCCCAACTCATGTGCAGCCAGGATGGAGAGTGTGCATCGACTATAGAAAGCTAAATTTTGTGACAAGGAAAGAATGACGCAGTCAGAATGAAGCACAACTCAATTACTCCACCACTGAAAAGGAGTTGTTGGCCGTGGTGTTCGCTTTGGATAAGTTTAGATCTTACTTGATAGGATCTAAAGTCTTAGTCTACTCGGATCATGTTGGTCTGGAGTATCTTTTGTCAAAGAAAGATGCTAAATCTCGTCTCATCCGATGGATTCTATTGCTGCAAGAGTTTGATATTGAAATTCAGGACAAGAAGGGTTCCGAGAATGTGGTAGCTGACCACTTATCCAGAATGGTGGTGAACTTCAATGAAGATGCTGTGCCTGTTGTTGAGACATTCTCTGATGAACAACTTATACACATCTCCCAGATTGTTGCATCATAGTTTACAGACATTGTGAATTACCTTGTCACTGCTCAGATGCCCTCACATTGGACAAGGCAAGAAAGATCAAAATTCTTGGCGAGGGCGAAGTACTTCTTTTGGGATGACCCTTACCTATTCAAATACTGCCCAGATCAGATTATAAGGAGATGCATTCCTGAGAGTGACCACCAAAATGTCCTCTCTTTTTGCCATGATCATGCATGTGGAGGCCATTTCAGTTCTAAAAAGACTGTGGCGAAAATTCTTTAGAGTGGATTGTATTGGCCTCTATCTTTCGTGATGCCCATGCATATTGTTCAACCTGTGAGAGATGCCAGATGTAGGGGAGTATTGGAAGAAGGAATATGATGCCGCTGAACCCGATCCTTATTGTGGAGCTTTTTGATGTTTGGGGAATCGACTTCATGGGGCCCTTCCCTAATTCTTATGGGTACCTTTTCATCCTTGTGGTGGTGGATTATGTTTCCAAGTGGGTAGAGGCCATTGCATGCAAGACTAATGATCATAGAATCATGCTACAATTTCTGAAGGAAAATGTGCTCTTACGTTTTGAGACACCACGTGCCATCATCAGTGACGGGGGGAAGCGTTTCTGCAACCGATTTTTTGAGCAACTCATGAAGAAATATGGCATCACTCATAAAGTTGCAACTCCTTACCATCCACAGACAAGTAGGCAAGTTGAAATATCCAATAGAGAAATCAAGAGGATATTAGAGAAGACAGTGAACCCGACAAGGAAGGATTGGTCTCTTCGACTTAATGATGCTTTGTGGGCATACCAGACTACATTCAAGACTCCAATTGGCATGTTTCCCTACCGACTCATATATGGCAAGGCTTGCCACCTTCCTGTGGAATTGGAGCACCGGGGTTATTGGGCTATCAAGCAACTGAATTTAAGTCTCACCAAGGCTGGCGAACAAAGGAAGCTATAGCTCGATGAATTAGAAGAATTGAGGGATGATGCCTACGACTGTGCAAAGCGGTACAAAGCTCAGATGAAGAAGACTCATTACCAAAGAGAAGATCGTTTGAAGTTGGTCAGAAAGTCCTCCTTTACAACTCATGTTTGCATCTATTTCCAGGGAAGCTCAAATCCCGATGGACTGGACCATTCATAGTGCATGCAGTTTATACTCATGGAGCCATCGAGATCGAGGATCCCATGAATGGAAGTACTCTCAAGGTCAATGGTCCAAGGTTAAAGCCGTTCCTAGAACTGGAGATTCTGGAGATTGAGGAATTGCCCTTAGAAGACCCTACGCCTTCTACTTAATCATCTGTGGTGAAAAGTCTAGCTGAAGACTGTAAACGTAGCGCTAATGGGAGGCACCCCTCTTTCCTTTTATTTGTGTCTTGTGTTTGTGTTTATTTTTGTTGTTGTGTTTTTCAGGACGGGTGTTTTCATGAGTAAGTTTAGGGGTCGCCTCATTGCTCGCTCCGGTTCCCTTAATGTCTCGGTATTGTATTTCTGCCCACATTGAGGACATTGTGTGATTCAAGTTTGGGGGTATGGGAAACTGCTATCCGTTTTTTTTTTTTTTTTTTTTTTTTTTTTTTTTCATTTTTTCTTTAATGTGCTATGATGTTGTCAAGTTTGAGTTAAACTTTAACTGTGGTTTGCATTTCATTGGCTTGCTTAAAGAGTTGAACATCATCATTATGTCATAATAGTCTGAGTCATTTGACATATTTTTGGGTAAAAGAGATTTCACTTGCTTTGAGATAATATATATATTTTTTAGCATATTAGCATGTTTTCTGTAAGGTATGATGTGTTACCTTAAGTTTGTTCTTGTGAGAATTGTTGGATGACCTACTGATGGATAACTTTGGCTTGCAAGATAAAAAAGAGAAAGCTTCATGTTTGTATGCTAGTTTCACTTTGCACCTTTCAGAATATTTGTTGTTTAAATTGTCCGTTTTTAAGTGATTTGATTATGGATTTTCTTTTGATTGTGATGATGGTGGTTGACTTTTTAAGCTTTCTCATGAATGAGAACCATGATTTGTGTGAGACTTCTTTCTTGTTGACAACATAATATTTCTATGTTTGTGGGTATCATTCATGTTAAACCCTCACGAGACTTCACTCGTCCACTAGGGATGCTTAGGGGTTTGAAAGGCTTGTTGCATATGCTAAATACAACCGTCTCTCCCGCGAAAGAGGACTCATGTTTATTGCTTTCATTTTATTTTTTGTTTTGTTTTGCTAAGGGACTAGCAAAAGTTAAGTTTGGGGGTGTTTGATGTCTGTCAAATATTGCATATTTGGACCCTTTAATTTACTTTTGTTAATCCTGTAGTTGTGTTATTATTTGATTTTTGGGTTAGTCTTGTGTCTTTAGTGTTTTGTAGGTTGCTATGGGAAAAATGCAAGTTTTATGCAAAAGTGCACACTTGGGAGAATTACTGTCTACGGACCTATGATCGAGCACAGAATACTACGCTTGAGCGCACTTGCACTCGAGCCGAGCGCCACACGATCGAGCACAGACACGCCCATCCAAAGCCATTGCGCGCGAATGATTGCGCGGTAGGGGGCATGCTCGAGTGCGCTTGAGCGCACCAAGTGTGCGATCGAGCGCACCTGTCTGATCTAGCAGCGAGTTTTAGTTTAATTCAACTTGTAAACCCTAGTCTTAGGCCTATAAATAGATAATTATCAGATTAGTTGGAGGCTGTGAATTTCGAGATTCCAGATGAGAAAGAAGAGAGTTTTAGGGTTTCCTAGCTTTTGGATCTCAACTTTGTGATTCCATATTTGTAAGTACTCAATTTTCCATGATGAATTCAATGAATTGTGTTTTGTCTTTCAATACCATGAGAGGCTAAACTTCAACTAAGGTTGAAGATGAAGCCTCACTTATGATTAGCAACTTTGTTTCATGTTTGTAGTGTTTCCCAATTTAATGGTTTAATTGCCCTATTGTTTTACTTCTAACCAATTGGATTGAATAATTGTTGGATATCTTTTGTGATTCAAGGATACACTTGATGATTTAAGATGATTCAATACAATTGATTGCTTGGTTTTCTTTGTTAAAAATTGGATTTTTCCTGTGATTTATTCTCTAGAAACAATTGATGTTTTGATAAAATTGGATATTTTCTTGTGATTTACGGATACAATTACTGATTTGATTCAATATTGGATTTCTTTTGTGATTTGGGTTATGAATGGATACATGAGATGTTTTGATTAATTCGTTGAAGTAATAGTAAAACAAACCTAAGATTTACATGTGAGAACTTTGGGGAATATTATAGATCACAGAACTATGTTGCTATGAATTCGTTAGTGCGGATTCCGAAACCCTAGTCCTTCGTCATTAGATTACAATCAATTGCTTTTGCTTTTGATTTTTTAGTCAAACAATAATCTTTCAAAATTTGGAGCTAGATTAGGGATCGATCTCGCACTTGTAATCCATTAACTACAATCGATTCTCGCACTTGTAATCCATTGACACAACACCTTCTTGATTGCTTAGTTTAAGAGTTGAGTGGGATTGCCTGTTCCGCATTATACGCAGTTGATCCTGCTTCACACTCAATTGCGTGATTTGTGCCGACAATGGGCAACTGTTCGAGAGTGGCGAGCAGAGTACGGGCCGTATGCACCTGGGTACAAGCCTCATCGTGCCAAGCCCATGGTTTCCACTCGACCCTTTCGAAGGCCGAAGTCCCCATCATTGAAGAAGATTCAAGAGGAAGGAGCCCAAGCAGATTTCAAGGATGGCCCTACAGCAAAGTGGAAATGATGCAACGTGTCAGCTGTATGAGATTTCCCACCTATTCTTGGGAAATACAACCCCTACCTTAGCATGGAAAAGAAACTGGAGATGCATGCACTACTAACTGACATTTCCCACCTAAACCCTAAACTTCTCAGATGAATCTAGAAGTGATCCAACTGCTGAAGGCAGGAGCATTGCCAAAAGGATCCGACCGACAGAAAGTTGTTTTCCTCGCCAGCGTCGATAAGGATTATGAGGCACTAGTCAAGGATGAAGAAGAATCATCAGAAGAATCCGACCAGAGAGTGCAAGACCTAGGAGTCGGGTAGCTTTTGATTGAGTAGGGCACTAGGTAGTTGGATTTTGTACCGTTTTTAGAAGCATGTTTTGTATCCGTGTCTTTTCAAAAAAAGAAAAAGAAAAAATTGCCCATATGTATGCTCCTGTGACCGAACGTATGCCCAGAAACCCTAATTCTTTAGCGCCTCTTCTTTGAAAATGGCCGAACGTACCCTAAAACCCTATTCATTTCAATTTTCTCTCATTTTCTCTCAAATTCGGCCTAGTCTTCCAAGGATTTCAAAGGTTTTTACCCTTTTACAAAGAGTAAAACAAGGTATGAAGATTTCCAAGTTTTTCAAAATTTTCGCAACTTTAGGGTTTTGAATTAGATTTTCAATTTTCTTGCAATTCTTGCATTTAGCTGGCTGGTTGTGAACTAGGGTCATGATATAGGGTAGTTGTGCTTGCATTTGTGCATCTTTTTCCCTTAAAATCTTACCCATTCGGACTTGGGGGTTTTTGCACTAAATTCGAAATCCTTGTGATTTCTCAACCTCACCATGCAATTGATGCATGGATTGTAACCCAAACCCCTCTATGAGGACTTAGGGACAAGGCCCACTTGCTCATTTGATCCATTTTGATCACTCAAACCCTAACCTTTGAATTTATGGGTTTTTGCCTAAATCGAAATTTAATTGATTTCGTGACCTCCATTAGGTCTTATGGACTAAATGAAACCTAAAACCTATAGTTGGGGACCTGATCTACCTTTTTGACCGATTGGATTCAAAAGTTTTACCCAAATCCAAAAAAAAATACCAAAATACCCCTACCATTGAAATTGGGTATTTTCGCCTAACTTGGAGACGACCCATTTCTGTTGAATGATTGAGCCTACCCATTAAACCCTTTTGATTGAAAACCTAACTATCTGGGTTTAATGCTTTGTCCAAACCCATGAAATGACCAAAATACCCTCCTTTCTTAAAATGAGTATTTTTGTCCTAATGACCCAATTCTGTCAACGGGTCAGGCCCACTTGTCAAATTAAGCCTTGAGTTGAATGGCCCACATTTGTACTCCTAGCTATTTTCAATCTCATCGATTTTTCGGTAGTAGCCTTGGACTTTACCAAAATATCCCGAGCCCTAAGACCCTAAGGATTTGTTGACTTAGTAAACTCGCATCGCCACTGTAAAGGGCTTGACCTTACAGCATCACCAAATATCCAAAGACATGAACCCTAACTCAAACGAACTTCGGTGTTTTGCCCGAGTTTGACAACTTACCAAAATACCCTTGAATCCAAACCCTGGCATCTGTAGCCTATCAACCACCCTGTATTCACAAAATTCTTGAGGCCACTAATTACTTGAGGGCGTTCAAGTGATTAACCTAAATACTCCACCACTTTTCGGTGCATTCACCTAAATTGCCAAAATCATCCAACCCACTAAACATGTCTTGTTTTGTCTCCTGCATTTTTTTCCATGCCAGAGTGAAGTTTCATTAGGATGCTTTTGCACATAGTTGGGGTAGGATATTGCATGTGAGCATGGTATTGATAGAGTTCTTGGTGTAGGACGATGGCATGAACAAAAGCCAGTGTGACAGACTCATCCTCTTCACGGCCGCTATACCGCTGACTTCGGGCTATGATGCAAGACTCCCAGGACCCCGAGTCCGATCCCAATTGTTAGATGGAGGATGTCATCCCTGACATCTCACCGGTTAGTAGTTCAGAGCCCGAGGGACCAATGAGGAAGATCAACAGCGGCACTGATCTCGATGACGCTGAACGCGCCTACAATTGCACCTGTTTTAGAGTCAATAAGGCCCGATGCCAGTACCAGGTTCTTTACGTGGGCTGAAAGATTATAGTCGAGAGAGGGATCGATGTGGCTGACGTAGCCAACAAATCTCTGAGGGTACAGACGATACTAGACACCTAGGGATGGACGGACATGAGGGTGGATCACCGGCCCGCAGTCGAGGAGCTGGTCCACGAGTTCTACGCAAATATCCACATGAGGTGCGGTGATTCTTTTCATACTTGGCTTAGGGGCAAGCCAATCATAGTGACCCCTACTCTCATCAGTTGTATCATAGGGGCACCACGAGTACGTGACCCAAAGTACCCTTACCCAGTTGGTAGACTTCCCACCCGTGCTCAGAAGGTAGGGCGTTTCGCCAACTGGTGTCCCTTCCAAATGGAAATGGAGGGAGAAAGAGGTTTCTAGATGAGTGACCTCAAGGGCGACGACGACCGATGCATCTACCGCATCTTGGTTAGTTGGATATTTCCGGTAGTGAGCCTCACATCCATCACTATTGAGCGAGCTCGCTGCTTGTATGCGCTTTTGATCGAGACCCCATCGATTTTGGTTCCTTGGTTATGACAACGATGATGGGAGTATGGTTAGGGGACTAGATCATTGTCCTGCCATATGGAGCCTTAGTCACCTGGATTGCTGAGAACGTCGAAGTGTCTACTAGAGGTTTGAAGGAACTATCGCCATCCAAAGGAATTATAACCTCGTGATTCCTCAATGCCAGTAGTGCTCAGCTTTGAGAAGCTAAGCAGGACCACCACGA
Organism: Corylus avellana; assembly: GCF_965113065.1. Taxonomy (NCBI): domain Eukaryota; kingdom Viridiplantae; phylum Streptophyta; class Magnoliopsida; order Fagales; family Betulaceae; genus Corylus; species Corylus avellana. The sequence goes on along the minus strand of NC_142495.1, from coordinate 16,784,707 downwards.
CCACCGAGGACGGCCCAAGCTGAAGGAGCATCCTCGTTTGCCAGTTAGGGCGAGCGTCTGGACCAGATGGAGAGTACGCTCTGAGAGGTACAACAGTCCCTTCAACAGTTGCGCACGACACAAGCAGAGGACCACACTATTCTCATGCAGCTTTGTGACTAGTTGATGGGATCCCTTGACTTTAGGGATTACGGCATCCACAGTCCAAGCATCAACCAGGGGAGAGGAAGCCCGAATGTGAGGGGCACACCTGGTCGAGGGTCTGTGAAGCCCAACTCTAGGAGATGATCCCACTCGTAGAGCATCTTTTGTTTGTGATGGTGGCCTTCTTTTCAGTTGTTTTTGTAAGTCCACTGCAGTGGTGGCAATTTTGTAGGTCTTCGTTACATTATAAGTCCACCTTGGTGGTGGCAATTTTGATGCACTATGTATGACTATTTTACTATGCTTGTTTATGTATGCGATTGTTTCTCTTCCTTCTGCGGATTTAATTATGTATGCTGATCTTTCCAAAAACCATGTGTTTCGTTTTAAACTTTTAATTGTTTTTGAAAACCATCTCTACCAGCAGGATCTTGTCTATAACTAAAACCAAATTTCGAGGACGAAATTCTTATAAGGAAGGGAGAGTGTAATACCCCGATAAAAGCAATAGTTTTTATTAAAAGATTTTCTACAAAGAATGGTTAAAGGATTTATGAAAAGCCCGTTTTTATGACAAAGAACCTAAGCCCATACTTATAACCTAAAACTCCTTAGGTGTTTTGAAGCACAAACTCGAGCTTAACCCTTTCTGATCGAAAGTACACTAGGGTTACCGGACGTAGGCTACTGTATTTACTAGAGGACGTACACAGGGGGACCACCGTACGTACGCCTACAAAAAGTACGAGGACGTACACCTGGAGACCACCTGAACGTTCGCTACTTTTTGGAAAACCACTAGATAATACCTGTACATATGATACACCCTATGGACCGTTGAATAAATAGTACCGAACGTACGCCCCAATAGTACCGAATGTCTGTTAATTTTCAGAGGAGTTGGTAGTGCCCTCAGCTTTTCTTGCCTATAAATACTAATCCCCACCACCCCTTTGAAGCCACCATTCTGCCCCCCAGGCCCTCTGAAACCCCTTATGTGAGTATCTTAGTGAGTTTTATAGAGAAGGAAGGCAGCTAGTGTTCTTGCCCTTCTACCCAAGGTAATCCCTTGCCCGTTATATGATTTCACTACTATTTTTATTGCTTTTTTAAATGTTGTGAGTTTTCAAAAGATGTTATGTTAATCTCTTTACTCTTTTCCTTACAAAACAAGAAATGTTTTCAAAATGGTTTCGAAAGCTTCTTTGATTCCTTATATTCCATGACATTGAGTTTTCTTGCATTACATGTGTTTATCTCTTAGCATAGAAGGGGATATTGTAGCCTATAGATTTTATAAAAGCTTTAAAACACAATTTGGAGCTTTAGACGGATAACCTAACTCACTGATTTGACGTATGCCCTCTAGCCCGGACGTATGGTTAGAAAGCCAAGCACCAGCCCTTAAGCCCCACTCGTGTGTATTTTAGAGTCTAGCAATCCTTTCGTTAGATAAGGCTTATTATTTTACTCGTAAGGGTCCTCTAGAACTGCGCATAACGACATGTCGCGTTGCGTTATAGCAGGATTTAGCAATGTCGAAGGATTCAAGCGAGCGTACGAGGTAGGTAAACACTTACGAACTCTTTCCTTAAAAACGTGGGAAATGTCAATTGACTGACCACAGGTATGGTATGAGCATGTGTACTTTTCATAATAACTTGGTAACTACTTTATCAACTGATTAATAAGATGCATCGTATGACATGGTACACCGGTATGTGCAGTATAATGGCCATGGGCTTGCTATATAGACTTCATTTTATAGTCAAATGTTAAATCGTTATGTGGGCTTTAGATCCAATGGTTTCGTGACCAAGCGCAACCATTCCCTAATGGTTGGTCACTTCAGGAAGGATATCATTAGTGGTGTGGGGTAATATCTCGAGTCGACCATACATGAGAGTTATGACCTATAAAAGCATTATTCTTTCTGCATTAAAATAATTAGGTGATTGCCGCCGGTAATACACTACACTTGAAAACCAAAATACTATTTTATGGTGTACTAATGGAGACAATACCTCCTTTTGAAAGTTTATTAAAACTGCACGTTTATTTATAATTAACTAGGCTCAATCATACCTAATTGTGAGGTTTACTTACTAAGTCGTTACACTAACGCTATTATTACCCTTTTAGGAAGTTGTCACTAGCACCCAAGAGTGGCCCGGTCGCCACTACAGAACTTGCTTAGAATCTTCATGCTGTTATCAAGTTTGTTTATTATTGTTATTAGTTGCTCTATGTCTTAACTTCGAGGAATATACTTGTCCATTTGATGATATACTAGTTTCTCAGATTTATTTCACCTTCCTATGCATTAACTCTCGTAATGCTTAGTGGGGCGATTTCCCATTTAGCCACAAGTTGGTTTAACTGGGGTAATTGCCAGTAACCCTGCCAAATTAGCCAAGGTTAATTTTGGGGGCGTTACACCTTCCCATGGCAATTGAAAATCTGAAAAATCTAGGTATATTGGACATGTTAGAAAACATGTTATCTAGTGAAATTCCAAAGAGTATTGGTAGTTGTATTACGATGCAGATTCTGGGCATGCAAGGAAACTTCTTCCAAGGGACCATTCCATCAAGTTTTAGTTCTTTGAGAGGACTTCAAAAGTTAGATCTTTGTCGAAACAATTTTTCAGGAAACATTTCAGACTTTTTGAGAGTTTCAACTCATTGGATCTTTTGAATTTATCTTACAACAATTTTGAGGGTCTAGTGCCAACAAACAGCGTTTTCAAGAACTCAAGTGCAACTTCAGCTGCGGGAAATAGTCAACTGTGTGGTGGAATAACTTCAAAGAGTCTACGAAGACGAAATTGACCCTATCCATGAAATTAATTATCTCCATAGTTTGCGGGCTTCTAGGAGTAATTTCTATGCTTTCTTTTTTGTATGTCTGTTGGTTAAGAAAGAAAAGAAAAGAAACTACTTCAAGTTCTTCAGGAAATTTGCTTTTGAATTTGTCTTACCAAAGTCTCCTAAAAGTCATTGATGGGTTCTCCTCTACTAATTTGCTTGGAGTGGGTAGTTTTGGATCCGTGTATAAAGCAATCATCAATGAGGGTAGAACGACAATTGTTGTCAAGGTGCTCAACCTTTTGCGCCATGGAGCTTCCAAGAGCTTTCTTGCTGAGTGTGAGGCCTTGAAAAACATCAAGCATCAAAATCTTGTAAAGATACTTATAGTTTGTTCAGGTGTTGATTATCAAGGTAATAATTTCAAGGTTCTAGTTTATGAATTCATGTTCAATGGGAGCCTTGAGGATTGGTTGCATCCAACTGCTAAAGAAGATGAGGTGCAGCAAGAGCAGAGGAATTTGAATCTTTATCAGAGACTTAATATCACCATTGATGTTGTGAGCGCATTGGAATATCTCAATTATCTTTGTCAAACACCAATCCTCCATTGTGACTAGAAGCCGAGCAATGTTCTTCTAGACGATGAAATGATTGGGCATGTTGGGGACTTTGGGTTAGCAAGATTCTCTCCGAAAGCAAACCATAACTCTTCAACCAACCTGTTGAGCTCTATTGGCGTAAGAGGAATAGTCGGTTATACTCCTCTAGGTGAAGACACTTTATTATTCCTCAATTATATATATTCCATTTTCTTTTAATAACATTTCTAAGTTAGAAGAGGATAAGACAGTTTTATTACGCTTTTTATTCATAAAAACATGGTATTCTACAATTTTATTTCCTGGTTTTAATCGAATACAGAGTATCATAGCGTAATTTTTTTTCTTAGCATGCATATAGGTGTTAATTATATAGTCATATTATAATTAATCATTATATATATAAAATATATGTTGATTTTCAAAGTATGGTATTGGAAATGAGGTCTCCTCCTTTGGCGATGTTTATGGCTATGGGATCCTCCTTTTAGAAATGTTTACCGGAAAAAGACCCATAGATAACACGTTCCAAGACACTCTAAATCTTCATTCCTTTGTCCAAGAAGCTTTGCTTGAATGAGTGGTCGAAATTGTGAATCCAATTCTTTTTCAAGGAACCGAAGAAGATATAAGCATGAATGATTTTGCTGTGCTAAATACTACCTAAATTAATAGATAATATTTAGTACGTTTTACTCGCAAGTGCACAAGATCAAACGATAGTATAGTGCAGCAAGTACGAGATCAATCCCACGAGGATTGTTGATTTTATTTAGAATTAATTAAAATATCAAAATTGTCATGAGATTGATATTATGAAAAAGAAACAAAAAGATATAAAGATAAAGTAAAGGTAGGGCTTTGATATCCACCACTAATTATGCTCAACTAATATAATAATATGCTAATGATCCAATCATATGATGAATACCTAATGTTTTCCAACCTAAGGGCATGGGTGTATACTCCTTAAGCTATTGATTTCCCTAAGCAACGAGTTAGGCATAAATGTATACTCTAACTCTTTTCTTTCTCAAAGGATTTAGCATGCGTGTATACTAAGTTGTTCTTCAAGAAAGCATAAATCTATGGAAATCGACAAACACACGGAACCTAGGGCATGGGTGTATACTCTCGGTTTTCCATGTTGATTAACCCAAGAATCCGGTGTGGATTTCTTTTGTTACTCTTATTAAACCCAGGACTCGGTCATCCAAATTGATTTAATTAACTAATCCATACCACATGCATATAATGGCCAATCACATACATACGAGGAATTCAAGAAAACAGGAATTAATCAAGTTAAGCAACACAATATGATTATCACAAAGGAGGCAATATTGAAATATTAAATAAACATAATTAGGGTTTTAATCTAGCCCTCCCTAAGAGTTAGTTACACATAATTAAAATAAAACTAAAAAGAAAAGGGAAAGAAAGAACCAAAAACGACTCCTTGAAGTAGCCTCCAATTCCTCGCTCCAAAGTTGTCTCCTTGAAATTGTGTATTGAATTGTGAGGCTTAGAGGTATATTTATAGGGCTTAGGAGAGTCCTAGAAGCCCTAGTAATCCTAGGAAATTCGGAGATTTAAGTTCTAGTTCAATTAGGATAAAGAAAGCCTAAGTCCAAATCGGATTAGGATTCGTTCAGAATTACATTCCTATCTTGCGGGGTGATTTTGGCATAGCGGCGCTCCGAATTAGGAAAATTCTATTTCCCAATGATTTGTAGCATTTTGAGTTAGTTTTCCAATGCCATTTGAATCACCTCAATCGGATATTTGACGTGTTATGGTCAAAATACCGAGACTTGTGTAGAATCCAAATTTCAATCAAATCCAATTTTGACTTGAATTTGAGAAATTCCAATTTAATCCTTTCCTTTATTTGTTTAAACTTAACCGTGATTGGTTAAGCTTAACCATATCTTCTAGGTCTTCCCAATTTGCCCTTTAAGCTTGGAACTTTTCCGGAAATGCTTTCTTTTCTTCCAAAAACCTATAAAACAAAGAAAATACAAAAAAGAAGTAAAATAGCACAAACTAACAATATTAAGGAATTAACACATATAAGTTTAAGGGCTTAAATATGAATATTTTGGCACTTAACACACCCCCAAACTTACATATTGCTAGTCCCTTAGCAATACAAAACTAAAAACAAAATGAAAAAACAAAAAACAAAAAGATAAATCCATCTTTCGTGGGATGTACAATTGCATTTTGCATATGCGACAAGCTTTTTAAACCCCTAGGAATTCCCTAGAGGACGAGTGAAGTTGATAAGTGCCAAATGTTGCATATTTAGACCCCTTTATTGACATTAGTTAATCCTTTAGCTGTGTCGTTATTTAATATTTTGTGTTAGTTTTGTGTTTTTAGTGTTTTGTAGGTCATTAAAGAAAAACTGCAGCTTTAAAGGGAAAAATACAAAGTTTGCAAGAAAGCAAACTTTGAGAAGACCTAGATAATGTGGTTAAGTTTAACCAAATCTAAGAAAAAGGTTAAATCAGATTAAATTGGATAAAAGATCAGATTGGATAAGATTTCGGATCGGATTCAAATTCAGATTCTGTATATGTCTTAGTATTTTGATCATAACTTTCTGCTCAAATATCAGATTGAAGTGATTCATGTAGCATTGGAAAGCTAACGCAAAATAATACAATTCGTTATGAAATAGGATTTTCCTAATTTTGATGGTTACTATGCCAAAATTGCCCCACAAGTAAAGGGCACAAATCTGGACGAATCTTATTTCGATTTCAGACTTCTATTTTGACTAGGAGTTAGACCTCCGAATTATCTAGGTTTACTTGGACTTCTAGGCCTTCCCCAAGCCTATAAATAGACTTCTTTGCATTCAAGAAAATCGATAGAATTCCAGAGAGCAAAATTCTATAGTTTTTCTCTTGTTAGTTTAGGTTTTCTTTAGATTTAGGTTTTATTTTTATGTGGAGCTAAATTCCCAACTAAGGTTGGGGATGAAGCCTCACCGATGAAGAACATCAATACTTTCATGTAAGTCTTTATTTATCTGATTTTATTGGGTTTAATATTTCCATTGTTTTACTTCTTTTCAATGTGTGGAGTGATTCTTGGATATCTTTTGTGATTTAAGGATACACTTGATAATTTAAGATAATTTCACATAATTGATTGCTGGATTTTATTTGCCTAAATAATTGGATATCCCTTATGATTTGTTCTACGGATACATTTGGTGTTTCAATTAAAATTGGATATCTTTTGTGATTTATGGATACATCTAATGATTTAATTGATATTGGATTCCTTTTGTGATTTGTGCAATGAATGGATACATGGAATGGTTTTGACTAATTGTTTGAAGCATAGTAAAACATATCTAAGATTTTAATCGTGAGAATTTCAGATTAATATTGATAAACATGAAAGTATGTTGTTATGATTCGGTGAGTGTGAATTCTCAAACTTTAGTATTTTATCTCTTAGTTTATTTTAATTAGTTTATGTTTGTCTTTTAATTTTTAAACCAAAATTCAAAACCCTTTTGGAACTAGGTTAGGATTTAGTTAGTTTAGATTTAAATTGCTTTTTCAAAAATACAATTCTCTGTGGGTTCGACCTCGCACTTGCAATCCATTATATTGCAAACGATTCGTGCACTTGCGAGTATTAAAATTTGCATAACAGAAGTGTCGTGAGGGTTTTCCAGAAATGTAACCCACAAACATCATGCAAGAGTTCATGTTATCCAAAAATTAAGGTATCACTCAAAACCATGATTTTCATTCATTAGCAAGCTTAAAAAGATGAACTCCATCGTCACAATGAATTGGAATCTCAAAGTTTAATTACTTCTAAAGGACATGCTAAAACATCACAAGTTTGAAAACAGTGTAAAGTGAATTAGCACAAAATTATGAGGCTTCCAAATCTTTCCAATGTGTAATGTCTCCATATCTCAAAATTCACCAATATATATATATATATATATATATATATATATATATATTTTCGTCAGGTTGTGCAATGCTTGATTCCCTTAAGCTTTCTAATTGACCCATGTAGTGAGTGTTAAGTTAATGACTCCCAAACCAGATGGTTTTAGGGCATTGGGTGTAGAGACACCCCTAAGGACCTACTAACTTGAGTCAAAAAGGCTACAGAACCAAACTAACCATGACATCAATCAAATAAAAAATTTTCACCTTTTGACGTGAACACTTAATGCTTTGAGGCAAGAGGTCCAGCTATTCAGTGAAAAGCTTATCAATGATCATTTACTTATTTATTTATTTATTTATTTTTCATCACAGATATATATGCCAAAGTATCTATCTAATAAATCATCCAATTTACCCAAGATACAGAAACACATATCAGACCTCATGTCATACCTCACAAATTATGTGCTAATGTACTTGTGTGATCAGATCAAACATGTGATTTTTTCAGTTGTCCTAAACAAGTAACCAAACTAACAAATTCTTTCATCAGATCATGTGTTCAAAATTTTAAGCATACTGATGAATTCAAGCCACAATTCTTTTAGATTAACCAAAATTTTTAGGCAAACATGAACATGCATAATTTTTTTTTTCTTTTCACAAACAAAAATAAAACTGGGAATTTTTTTTTCTTTTTTTCATAAACAATAAAAATAAAAATAAAATAAAACTGGGACAAAGTATGTGTAAAGTGTCTCTCATACCTTCAAACTTAAATTACACATTGTCCCCAATGTGTCTATAACATGGAAATAATTTACTCGGGAGATGGACGAATTGTTTCGAATAATATGGCTTATAGCATATCCCCAAACTTGAATTGAAGCACACTTGTCCCTGCAAAACACTAAAGTAACAAAGGAAAACAAAAACAAAATAAAATAAAAAAAATAAAAATAAAACAAACAAACAAACAAAATAAAAAGAATATGCTATGAGGTGCCTCCCATGAGCGCTAAGTTTTATGTCTTCAGCCAGACCATTGTCCTCCTCTTAAACTTGAAGCACCAATCTTTTCTTCTCTTGCACCACAGAGAATGAATTTTTCCTATAGCAGGAGGATTCCAATTGTAGAGCTTTTCTATCTTGATGTCCTCAATTTGCTCATCACATAACCACAAATGACTTCTCTCTTGGACTCTTGGTAATTCAGGAATAGGAGCTGATGTTGAAAAAGTCTCAGTGCTCTCTTCCTTTTCCCGATGTGGTTCCTCTAGAACCTCAGTTTGCTCCTCCTTCCTCTCTTCCCCGTGATTTTCAACCGCTTCTTCACTCTTTAATGTGGTAATTGCTTGCTCATGATGGTAAGTGCACTCTTCCTCCATGTATTGTTCATTAGGATTGGCAACAAATTGACTTTGACACTCTTCTTTGTGGTATTGTTGAGGCCAATTGAAGGGAGGTGGCTCCTCTTCATGAGCTTCTATCTTGGCAGTGTATTCCAATAGTTGCATATTGGCTTCATTGTAGCTAAGAAAGGAGTATGATTGACCATGGAATTGCAGAGATGGCTCCTCTTCTTGGTGTTGTGAAGGCCAATAGATGGGAGATGGCTCCTCTTCATGATAATGTTGGGACAACTTGATGAGAGATGACTCCTGATCTGCAATTGAAAACATGGGACATGTCTTAGTGGTGTGGTCAATATGGGAGCATATGGCACATACCTCGACTTGTGTAACTTGTTGAACATGAGCATTGCTATGATTAGTAATAGCTTTCATGAGCATGTCCAGCTTTTTCTCCATGGCAGCCATTTGAGCCTGAATTCCTCCATTGGTGCTCTCTTCATATATGCTTTTTCCTTTGAGTCCTTGCCTCCCTTTAGATGGGAATTGTTGGGAGTTCTCACTTAAGGTCTCAAAGAGTTCTATGGCTTCCTCGCCGCTTTTCTCGATCAACATGTAACCACAAGCTAAATCTACAAGACTCTTGTTAGGATCATTTAAACCCTCATAGAATGCCAATACCTGATCGTCTTGAGATATATTATGATGAGGGCATCTGAGAAGTAGCGCATTAAAGTGTTCCCATGCCGTGAAGAAAAGGTCTCCATCTCTTTGCTGGAAAGTCATAATTTCCCTTTTCAATTGCCTTGTCTTTTGGGCTAAGAAAAATTTCTTTAAGAACTTTGTGGCCATCTCATCCCAAGTATGAGTAGAACCTGTGGCCATAGAATTGTACCATATCTTAGCATTATCTTTTAAAGAAAAAGGGAAGAGGATTAACCTGATTTCTTCTGGAGTTAAACCCTGAACATTTTGAGTCCTGCAGAGATCACAAAATTCTCGAATATGCCAATATGGGTTCTCTATAGGTGTGCCTTTATAGTGTGGACTCATATTGAGCAGCAGAGATAAATCGTAACTGCTCTGCACAATGGGCTGGAAATTAATGCATGATGGCTGAGTTGAGGATCTGGGGATTGAATGAACTTTTCATAGGTCTTCGCACCGAAGGTGTATTGTTTCTCAACATGATTAAAACAAAAAGAAAATTAAATAACAAAAGAAAAATTAAAAAAAAAATAAAAAGACATAAATCAGATATGTAATTAAAACAGTTTCTGTGCTGCTGTCCGGATGTGTGATCGATCGCACTATCAGGTGCACTCGATCGCACTGGTGCGCTCGATCACCCTGGAATGGGCGGTCGAGCGCACCTTCGGAGGTAGAACAGTAACTGCGGAAAAACAGAAAATAGAAAACTAAATTAAAACAAAAATAAACTAAGGGAAAAAAAAAATCCAAACAAAATCAAACAATCCCCGGCAACGGCGCCAAAAAACTTGTTGTGCTAAATACAACCTAAATTACTCGATAATATTTAGTACGTTTTACTCGCAAGTGCACAAGATCAAACGATAGTATAGTGCAGCAAGTACGAGATCAATCCCACGAGGATTGTTGATTTTATTTAGAATTAATTAAAATATCAAAATTGTCACGAGATTGATATTATGAAAAAGAAACAAAAAGATATAAAGATAAAATAAAGGTAGGGCTTTGATATCCACCACTAATTATGCTCAACTAATATAACAATATGCCAATGATCCAATCATATTATGAATACCTAATGTTTGCCAACCTAAGGGCATGGGTGTATACTCTTTAAGCTATTGATTTCCCTAAGCAACGAGTTAGGCATGAGTGTATACTCTTAACTCTTTTCTTTCTCAAAGAATTTAGCATAGGTGTATACTAAGTTGTTCTTCAAGAAAGCATAAATCTATGAAAATCAACAAACACACGGAACCTAGGGCATGGGTGTATACGCTCGGTTTTCCATGTTGAACAACCTAAGAATCCAGTGTGGATTTCTTTTGTTACTCTTATTAAACCCAGGACTCGGTCATCCAAATTGATTTAATTAACTAATCCATACCACATGCATATAATGGCTAATCACATACATATACGGAATTCAAGAAAACATGAATTAATCAAGTTAAGCAACACAATATGATTATCACAAAGGCGCCAATATTGAAATATTAAATAAACATAATTAGGGCTTCAATCTAGCCCTCCTTAAGAGTTAGTTACACATAATTAAAATAAAACTAAAAAGAAAAAGGAAAGAAAGAACCAAAAACGACTCCTTGAAGTAGCCTCCAATTCCTCTCCCCAAAGTTGTCTCCTTGAAATTGTGTATTGAATTGTGAGGCCTAGAGGTATATTTATTGGGCTTAGGAGAGTCCTAGAAACCCTAGTAACCCTAGGAAATTCGGAGATTTAAGTCCTAGTCCAATTAGGATAAAGAAAACCTAAGTTCAAATCGGATTAGTATTCGTCCAGAATTGCGTTCCTATCTTGCGGGGTGATTTTGGCATAGCGCCGTTCTGAATTAGGAAAATGATATTTCACAATGATTTGTAGCATTTTGAGTTAGATTTCCCATGCCGCTTGAATCATCTCAATCAAATATTTTAGCTGAAAGTTATGGTCAAAATACCATGACATGTGCAGAATCCAAATTTGAATCCAATCCGATTTTGACTTGAATTTGAGAAATTTCGATTTAATCCTTTCCTTTATTTGTTTAAGCTTAACCATATCTTCTAGGTCTTCCCAATTTGCCCTTTAAGCTTGGAACTTTTCTGGAAACGCTTTCTTTTCTTCAAAAAACCTTTAAAACAAAGAAAATACAAAAAAGAAGTAAAATAGCACAAACTAACAATACTAAGGAATTAACACATATAAGTTTAAGGGCTAAAATATGAATATTTTGGCACTTAACAGATTCTCATAATAAAAACAACACTAGAGGAAGTGAAATCCATAAATGCTTGATTTTGATATTTGGGATTGGAGTTGCTTGTTTCGTTGAAAATCCTAGAGAACAGATGAGCATTAAAGATGTGGGAACTATGCTTCATTTGATCAAGAAGAAACTTCTTGAGACTAGAAGACATAGAAGTGTTTAGTGACCCAAATAACTAACTAAGCTTAGGTAGCTTAGTTAGATGGTTAATTTTGGGTTTTGGGTCACTAAGGACCGCTAGAGGGGCATTTTGGGGATTTGGACTTTCGGACCGGATGTACGCTAGGGTTGGCAGATGTACACTCTTGTCTATAGTAGAGGACGTATGCGGGGGGGATCACCATACGTACGCTTGCAAATAGCACACGGACGTACGCTACTTTTAGAATACCCCTTGGGTAATGCGTGGACGTACGCTACAAGCTTTGAACTGCTATGTAAACAGTACCGGACGTATGCTCCAATAGTATCGGGATGTCGGCCACTTTTCAAAGAAGTTGGTAGCGCCCTCTGCTATAAATACCCCTACCCCTTTACTCTCACACGCTCATTTACGCCCCCAGGCTCCTAAAACTATGTGAGAATTTGTTTTGTGAAGAAGGAGAGGAGGTTCTTGAAGTTTCGCTTCAAGGAGGTAATATCCTTAAGCCTAGCTCGTTTCTTAGCTGTTATGCTGTTTAATTGCTAGCTTAGTTGTTGGTTTTGAGTTTCTAGCTAGGTTATGCTTTAATCTTGGCGGTTTAGTAGTTTATCTTGATTTAGCGTGTTTTGTATTGCATGGAGACATTATTTTGGGATAGGTAGTTTTAGAAAGCCTTTTGGTAGCCTTAGAAATCGATTTGGGAGGATAGGAGGACGAATGGACAAAATGAGGTTCTACCTGAAATCCTTCAGAGTGGATAGACGGCCTCGAGCCTAGACGTACGGTCTGAAGCATTCCAGGGAATGCTATTTTGGTTGGCCGTCCGATAGCTCTAGTTTTCTTGTTATAGAGTTGTTTTAGTAGAATTAGGTCTAATAAGAGGTTTTCCATAGATTTGGGGAAACCAGACCATTTAGAGGAATATTCAGAGGATTTATTCGACCCAGGTGAGTTTTAATTCATATAATCCTCACTGCTATTTTCCATGACTGCACGACTATTTTGTGTACCAAAACATGCATATCTGCAACTCTCACGATTTATACTTGTTGCACATGAACTCTAGCATTTTTGAGAAAAATGTTGTGCTGAATATGTTAACAAAGTGAGACTTGTAAAAGCATGCATGTAAATTACAGATAAGATAAATTGCATCGTATGACATGGTACATGTTAAGTGCTAAAATATTCATATTTTCAGCCCTTAACTTGCATGTTTTAATCATTCGGTTTTAGTTAATTAGGTCATTTTAATTCCTTTTTGTGTTTTCCATACTTTTGAAGGCTTTTGCAAGAAAATGAAGTAAATCTGGAAGATTTTGGCTCAAAGAGAGAAGATGGGAAAAATGGGAGCCCTTGACACTGCGATCGATCACAGGTTACTTGCGATCGAGCGCAGTACCAGAGAAGACACAACACGAAGCAGGCAATCAGCGTTCGAGCGCATAACAAAAGAGGCTCAATCGTAGACCTGCGATTGAGCGCACACGGGTTGCGATCGATCTCACCCGTGCGCAGGAGACATATCAGGTGGCGGTCAGATTGTCATTCTTTCCATATTAGGGTTTTCCAACTCCCAATTGTAATAGGTTTTGAAACCCTACGAAATTCCTAGGTTTACTAGTTTGTCAAGGACTTCTAAAGCCTATAAATAGACCCTTAAGCCTTTAGAATATGGATGCTTTGTAAGGAGAAGAATTGGAGCTCTTCAAGTTCAAGTTTCAGGTTTATTCTTTCTTTTATTTTATAAAGATGTTTAACATCAACTCTATGTGTAGCTAATTTATTTAGTAGGGCTAGATTGAAGCCCTAGTTATGTTTTGTTAATATTCAATATTGGTGCCTTTGTGATGATCTTGTTATGATGTCTAACTTGATTAATACCTAGTTTCATGAATTCCTCATATGTGTGTGCCTAATCAACATGTGCATGTGGTATGGACTAGTTAGTTAAATGAATTTGGATGACCGAGTCCTGGATTTAACATAAGTAATAAAAGATATCCACGCCGGATTCTTGGGTTAATCAACATGGGGAACTGGGAGTAGGCACCCATGCCCTAGGCCTCATGTGTTTGTCGATTTTCACAGTTTTATACTGTCTTAAAGAACAACTTAGTAGACACACATGCTAAATCCTTTAAGAAAGAAAGAATTAGAGTAGACACCCATGCCTAATTCGTTACCTAGGAAAATCAATAGCTTAAGGAGTAGACACCAATGCCTTTAGGTTGACAAACATTAGATATTCATAACATGATCAAAATATTGGCATATTGATATATTAGCTAAATATAATTAGTGGTGGATATTAAAGCCCTACCTTCTTATCATTATCAATTTGAATCCAATATTTTGTTTTATTTCACTTTGGGAATTATTTTTAGACAAGATTCAACAATCCTCGTGGGAATGACCCCGTATTTACACACTATACTACTATGTTGACCACGTGCACTTACGGGTAAAACATCCAGTTATTTGCTTATTAATTTAGATGGGTAATTGTGGAATAACAAGTTTTTGGCGCCGTTGCCGGGGATTGCGGCGAATTTTGTTCAGAATTATTTTCCTTTAGTTGTGTTATTTTAATTTAGTTATTTTTTGTTTTTCTTGTAGTGACTATTCTGCCTCTGGAGGTGCGATCGAGCGCACCTCACAGTGCGATCGATCACACATCCAAAAAGCAGCACAGTTACTGCACTAACTATAGATCTGAATTTTTCTTTTCTTTTGTTTCATGGAGGGTCATTCGAGTCTGCATATTAGTAAGTTTTTATTTTTAATTTTGTTTTTATTTCCCTTTTAATTTTAACTTCTTTTTGTTATTTTATTTTCACACATGTGGGGAGGCGTTTCGACACCCCAAGGACCATGTTCTTTATGCCACGACCCTTATCACCATGTTAGAGAATGTCCTTCAATAAGACAAATTTCTAATAAAAGTTTTGGGCATATGAACACATCGTACTCTAGACCAGGGACCGACTGCTATTTTGATTCCTGTAACCCAACATGGAGCCAACAGTCCAATCTCTCATGGCAAGCCCAAGCTCCCAGAATTCATGCTCAACAATCTCATGGACTGCAACATCACTCATATAAGCAATTCTATGATCATGCATATTCCTCTCAATCAGCTCCATAACAGCGATGTCAGGCTGAACCACCTTCTCTTATGGATATGGTAAATACATTGATTAAGACTACACAGCAAGCATCTGGGGAGATGAAGACTTACTTCAAATCGAAAGGCAATAGTCTCAAAGAAGTATAAGCAAATCAAGAGGAGCCATCTTCCACCTATGGGCCTCCATAATACCAAGAAGAGGAGCCATCTCCCATCTCCCATATATGATCATATGAACTCTTCTCCACATCAAAAATATGAAGAAGAACCACCTCCTCCAAAAAGGTCTGCTTTAGAAGAAGCAGTTGCTGCCTTAGAAGAACAGTATGCTGACTTTACAAAACATGTGGCAGGTCATCTTAGCCACTTGGAGGAAAGAGAACAATCATTTGAATGGATGGAGGACCACCTCAAGCGAAAATAAAATACACTTGAAGAAGAAGAAGAAGAAAAAGAAGAGTGTCAAAGTCAGTTGATGGCCAATCCTAATGAGCATTACATGGAGGAAGAATGCACCTACTATGATGCGTAAGCTGTCACACTAAGGAGTGAAGAGGTGGTTGCAAATCAAGTGGAAGAGTGGAATGAGGAGCAAACCAAAGTTTTAGAGGAGCTACATCGGGAAAAGGAAGAGAGCACTAAAACTTCTTCAACATCAGCTCCTATTCCCGAATTACTAAGAATCCAAGAGAGAAGTTTGTTGGGGCCATGTGATGAGTAATTTGAGGACATCAAGATAGAGAAGCTCCCTAAGTTTTCTTTTTACTATATTCCAGTTCATGATTCCCCATCGGATGAGCAACTGTTTGAGAAAACTTAGAGTGGTCCTCCCTGATCGATAAACACTCGGAAGTATCTTGCAACAGAAAAGATTCATTTCCGTTGGTCCAAGAGAAGGAAAGATTGGTGCTTCAAGTTTAAAGTACCAACGTCTGGCTGAAGACGTTAAACTTAGCGCTCATGGGAGGCACCCCATAGCATATCCTTTTTATTTTGTTGTTTGTTTTCTTTTAATTGTTTTATTTATATTTTGTTTTCCTTTGTGTTTTATTTTACTTTTTAGTGTTTCAAGTCCTTGGTCATATTTTTTTTACATTCTGTTACTGCGATTGAGCGCACCCTAAGTGCGATCGAGCACAATAACCAACTTTTGGCTGTTTTACATTTTGTCAGTGTGATCGAGCGCACCATGTGTGCGATCTAGCGCACATCACCCACACATGGACACCCTTGGCCGAATGCAATCGAGCGCACCATGTATGCCATCGAGCGCACTCGGACAGCACATGACGTGATCTACTTTAAGTCACTTTCCCCCTTACCCCACATCTTTTTCTTCCCGATGCCGTACAGCTCTCCACACACCCACCTTCGGCACACTTTTACTCCTTCCATTTCTCTACTGTTTTTCACCATTTCTAACACACAACCACCACACGGTTCACATCTCTAGCCACCGTACCACCAATTTTTCCAACACATACCCACACAGCCCCTTCACCATTCCCATCCACACCCCATCTCCGATCATTCCCCTAACCTCCAATTTTTCTCATTCTTTTTGCAATTGTAGGTGTTCATTCACCCACATTGCCTCTGTATTGTGAGTATCTTTTCTTTGCAGGGGGTTTTTGGGTAGTTGTTGCTGTATTTTGCTACTGTGGTCATCAGAAGTGCACACCAACTGTTCGATAAAAGTCCCCAATCAAGCTCAACATTCCAAGAACCCATGCTTCATCCTCTCGGGGGTCCGATGCCCAAGCTATTTCTCCTCCGCCCACTTTTGAAGAGCGGGAGTTGCTATTTGAGACCACCTTCGCCATTCACAAAGACTTCCAAAATCTTGAGGCGACTCAATGGGTGGTCGCCGAGTTCAAGCGAAAGGGGCTCAAGAAGCTGTTCAAACCGATCACCTCCACCGCCTACCGAAAGTTGGTAATTGAATTCTACGGCAACCTCTCCCATGACTGCAATAGATTGGCCACTCTCTCTTCAAAGGCGCAAGGACAAGCTATTGACGTGACAAGGGCCAACATTGAAGCAGCACTTCAATGCAATGATGAGCACCCTCCAGAAGCCGTACATCTTGCTGAGCAACCGCCCCGATTCTATGTGGCGAAAATCATTGAGGATATGTGCCAAGGGCAATATGCTGATGCCCACCATAATGCTGGCAGCCGGTCCAAGCTACCCCAAAGACTTTGGTTTGTGGACTCAATACTACACCGCAATGCCTTCCCCTTGGGACATAAGACTCAAAGGCATGATCAATTTCTCCAAACCCTCTAAGCCTTCCACAAAGATGCTTGGTACTCCATTCCCGACATTATTTGGAACCAAATACATAAGTTTTGGAATGGAGTGCACATTGGAGGAGCGGAGTCCACTCACTCATGGGGGTTGCCTTCCCATACCTCATCACTTATATTCTTCGAAAAAAGGGCATCAAGGGCACCACAGCAGACGAGCCAATTACTACTACTCCTATATTTGGCATTCGCCAATGGAATAAGAGCTGCTCCCACATGCCCCGGGTACTCCCAACACTAGCAGCTGGTGAAGAAGAGAGTGAGGCCGAGCGAATGGCCGAAGATGAACCGGCAGCAGCAAAGGAGGAGGAGGCCCCAATCATTTTTCAAGCCACACAGTACTGCTCCCTTAGTGAAGAGATGGTAGGCCTTTGAAGAGAATTGGCTGATCAAAGATGGGAAGCTCGAGAAGATAAAGCATTGATGGATCAACGACTAGCTGCCTTGGAAGAATTGATGCGGACCATACTTAGCCGTTTACCACCACCTTCTGGAGCATCTACTTCTGGACAGCACTGAGCGGGGACCACTGTCTAGCTGAAGACATAAAATTTAGCGCTCATGGGAGGCACCCCATAGTCTATCCTTTTATTTTGTTTAGTGTGTTTTAAGTTTTTTATTTATTTATTTATTTATTTATTTATCTTTAGTTTTGTTTCTTTTTACTTGTTTGTGTGTTTTCTTATTTTGCAGGGACAAGTGTGCTTCACTTCAAGTTTGAGGGTGTGCTATGAGCCATGCTTTCCCAGATGATGTCGACCATCTCCCGGGTACACTCTTTCCTTTACTTAGACACATTCGGGGTATGGGCACACATGATTGTTCACACACTTTGTCCCAATTTCAAGTTATTTGTTTGTTGTTTAGTTGATAAAAAAAAAAATAATAAAAAAATAAAAAAAAAAAAAAAAAAGAAGAAAGTTAATGCATGTTCATGTTTACCCTAAAATTTTAAGTTAATCTAAAAGAATTGTGGCTTGAATTCATCAGTGAGCTTAAAATTTTGAACACACGATCTGATGAGTGAATATGTCAGTTGAGTTACTTGTTGAGGACAGTTGAAAAATCACATGTTTGATCTGATCACACAAGCACATTAGCACATAATCTGTGAGGTATGACATGAGGCCTGATATGTGTGTTTCTGCATCTTGGATGAAATTGGATGACTTATTAGATGACACTATGACATATATAGTGATGAAAAAAAAAAAAAAAAAAACATATGAAATAAATGACCCTTGATGGCTTTTCACTGAGTAACTGGACCTCTTGCCTTAAACCATTGAGTGTTCACGTCAAAAGGTGAAAAAATGTTTATTTGATCAATGTCATGGTTAGTTGGTTTTGTAGCCTTTTTGACTCGAGTTAGTAGGTCCTTAGGGATGTTTCTACAACTAATGTCCTAAAACCACCTAGTTTGGGAGTCATTGACTTAACATTCGCTACAAAAGTGAATTAGAAAGCTTAAGGAAACCAAACATTGCATAACCTGACCAAAAAAAAAAAAAAAGAGAGAGAAAAAGAAATATGCCATGGTTGTTCATTTTAATAGGGATTTCAATGAATTTTGAGAGATGGAGACATTACATGTTGGAAAGATTTGGAAGTCTCATAATTTTGTGCTAATTCACTTTACACAAATTTCAAACTTGTGATGATTTAGTATGTCCTTTGTAAGTAATTGCACTTTGAGGTTCCAATTCATTGTGAAGCTGGAGTTCATCTTTTTAAGCTTGCTTGTGAATGAAAATCATAATCTTGAAGTGATACTTTAATTGTTGGGATAACATGAACTGTGCATGATGTTTGTGGGTAACAATTCTGAAAAACCCTCACGAGACTTCACTCGTCCTCTAGGGAATTCCTAGAGGTTTAAAAGGCTTGTTGCATACGCTAAATGCAATCGTACATCCGACGAAAGATGGATTTATCTTTTGTTCTCTGTTTTTCACTTTAGTTGTTAGCCTTGTATTGCTAAGGGACTAGCAATATGTAAGTTTTGGGGTGTGTTAAGTGCTAAAATATTCATATTTTCAGCCCTTAACATGCATGTTTAAATCCTTTGGTTTTAGTTAATTAGGTCATTTTAATTCCTCTTTGTGTTTTCCATACTTTTGTAGGCTTTTGGAAGAAAATGAAGTAAATCTGGAAGATTTGGGCTTAAAGAGAGAAGATGGGAAAAATGGGAGCCCTTGACACTGCGATTAATCACAGGTTACTTGCGATCGAGCGCAGTACCAAAGAAGACACAGCACGAAGCAGGCAATCAGCGTTCGAGTGCATAACAGAAAAGGCTCGATCGCAGACCTGCGATCGAGCGCACACGGGTTGCGATCGATCACACCCGTGCGCAGGAGACATATCAAGTGGCGGCCAGATTGTCATTCTTTCCATATTAGGGTTTTCCAACTTCCAATTGTAATAGGTTTTGAAACCCTACAAAATTCTTAGGTTTACTAGTTTGTCAAGGACTTCTAAAGCCTATAAATAGACCCTTAAGCCTCTAGAATAGGTATGCTTTGTAAGGAGAAGAATTGGAGCTCTTCAAGTTCAAGTTTCATGTTTATTCTTTTCCTTTCTTTTCTTTTATTTTATGAAGATGTTTAACATCAACTCTATGTGTGGCTAATTTATTCAGTAGGGGCTAGATTGAAGCCCCAGTTATGTTTTGTTAATATTCAATATTGGCGCCTTTGTGATGATCTTGTTATGATGTCTAACTTGATTAATACAAAGTTTCGTGAATTCCTCATATGTGTGTGCCAGATCAACATGTGCATGTGGTATGGACTAGTTAGTTAAATTAATTTGGATGACCGAGTCCTGGGTTTAACATAAGTAACAATAGATATTCGTGCCGGATTCTTGGATTAATCAACATGGGGAACCGGGAGTAGACACCCATGCCCTAGGCCTCATGTGTTTGTCGATCTCCATAGTTTTATGCTTTCTTAAATAACAACTTAGTAGACACCCATGCTAAATCCTTTAAGAAAGAAAAGAATTAGAGTAGACACCCATGCCTAATTCATTGCTTAGGGAAATCAATAGCTTAAGGAGTATACACCAATGCCCTTAGGTTGATAAACATTAGATATTCATAACATGATCAGAACATTAGCATATTGATGTATTAGCTAAATATAATTAGTGGTGGATATCAAAGCCCTACCTTCTTATCATTATCAATTTAAATCCAATCTTTTGTTTTATTTTACTTTGGGAATTAATTTTAGACAAGATTCAGCAGTCCTCGTGGGAATGACCCCGTATTTACACACTATACAACTATGTTGACCTCGTGCACTTGCGGGTAAAACATCCAATTATTTGCCTATTAATTTAGGTGGGTAATTGTGGAAGAACAGTACACCGGTACGAGCGGTATAATGGCCATGGGCTTACTATATATGTTAACTTTATGGTCAAATGTGTGTGTTATTTGGGCCTTCGATCCAATGGTTGTTTCATGACTACAAAACGGATGTCGTTAGCGGTGTGGGCCACCTGAGGTCGAACTCAGTCGTTCTGTTAGTGTTATGTACGGTAGCCTACAGCGGTCGGGGCACCAGTATTGTATTATAGGTCCCCCGGGACAGTGCAAAACCTGCTGAGAAGGGGTAATATCTCTGGTAGACCATATTGTTGAACTATGACTGTTACTCTATATCATATGCATATATTAAATATCTATATCACACCTATGAAAAACTATCACGATGGAACTATTGCTTACTTTATAAAAATTAGAGTTCATTACAAAAACTGGCATGAGCATTATATGTGTTAACATTCACTAATTTTATAGACTTACCCCTTTATTTTATGTTTTTCCCCCTTCCATTACGAATAGTTGCGCGACTTTAGCTAGCTTATACGAAGATGCCTTCGGAGTAGACATGAGTGATTACGCAGGACCTAATTCGAGTTATCTTTGAGGATATGGACTCTATTTGGCCGAAGTCCTTGTGGGATGATGAAGGAACCACCTAAGCAGATATGATGGATATTCTTATCTGTAACAGGAAAGTTACTGCCAAACCAGATTTAGAAAGGAAAATGAAGAGAAAGATTGAAAGTAAGAGACTTTGAGAGTGAAATGGACAAATTCTTCTTATTGAACAACTTGGCCAATTCGAGATGGCTAATCTCCATACAATGCTTGTACACTTCTCAAAAGATACCCCTTCTTGTACTTAACCAGCCTTATATAGGCTTAACAGTTAAGGCAAGTAGGCTTACAACTGTTTAGAACTAACTACCATCAACTACTATAACAGCTTCCATTATACACGTGCTGCAATGCCTCCTAACAGAATTAACTATCATGCTCATGCTTCCTTTCCCTCCAGCTTCTTAACCCTTCTGCAGCAGCTTCTCATTCCTTCACGTGACATAGCCTTCCTCTCTAAAGCACCTTGCCCACAAGGTGCGGATAAGCATGCTGTAAAGCAAACAAGTTCTCCCAAGAAGCATCATCAACAGTTTGACCAACCCACTGAACCAGAATTTCAGTAATTGCATGATTACTTTGCTTCTTACACCTTCTAGCCAGAATTTTCAAGGGTTTTGGTTGAAGGACCCCATGCACATCCACTGGAGGTAGTTTAGGAATAAGAAAATTCTTGCTACCCAACTTCAACTTCAACTGAGATACATGAAAAACTGGATGAATCCGAGCTGCCACTGGAAGATCTAACTCATAGGCTACCTCCCCCACCCTACGAATGATCTGAAATGGGCCATAAAATCTAGGAGATAACTTCAAAAATCTTCTAGTAACCACAGATTGTTGTTTATAGGGCTGCAGCCTTAGATAAACCATCTGCCCTACCTCAAATTCTTTCTCTGATCTCTTCAAATCAGCATACCTTTTCTTCCTCTGTTGAGCTTGTTGCAGATTGCTCCTTAACAAAGACAAAATCTGTTCTTTGGATCGAAAAACTTCATCTACAGCCTTTAACTTTGTTGTCCCCAGAATGTAGGTGAGTAACCGTGGAGGGGGAATTCCATAAACAGCTTCAAGAGGTGTCATCTTAGTAGAAGCATGCCAAGTAGTATTATACCAATACTCTACCCATGGCAGCCAAGACAACCATTGCTTAGGCCTCTCTTGCACAAAACACCTCAAATAAGTCTCCACACACTTATTAACAATCTCAGTTTGGCCATCAGTTTGAGGATGATAACTAGTACTAAACTTCAAAGTAGTACCGTGCATCTTGAATAACTCCCTCCAAAAGACACTAGTGAAAGTAGGGTCTCGATTTGAAACAATGGAAGTAGGCATTCCATGTAATTTGATGACCTCTTGAACAAACACTTGAGCCATTTTAATAGCTGTATAGGGATGGTAGTCCTTCCACAAAATCCATAGACACATCAGTCCAGACTCTGCTAGGAATGGGAAGAGGCTGCAACAAGCTAGCAGGAGACATATTTTCATACTTAGATTGCTGATAAACTTCACACTCTCTAATAAACTTCTTGAGATCAATAGTCATCCCCTTCCAATAAAAATCTCTCTTGGCTCTCTGCAATGTTTTTTCAAACGCTGAATGGCCTGCAATCGGGTCACTATGCACAAAATGCAAAACTTGTGCCCTTATGGCTTGAGAACTCCCAATGTAAATCCTCCACTCATAAAACAGCAAATTATCCCTATGGAGAAACTTTTTTGGATCTAACTCCCCTTTCCCCCATTGCTCCATTAAAACCTTCTATTAAGTGCTAAAATATTCATATTTTTAGCCCTTGCATGTTTTAATCCTTTGATTTTAGTTAATTAGGTCATTTTAATTATTTTTCTGTTTTCCATACTTTTGTAGGCTTTTAGAAGAAAATGTAGTAAATCTGGAAGATTTAGGCTCAAAGAGAGAAGATGGGAAAAATGGGAGCCCCTGACACTGCGATTAATCACAGGTTACTTGCGATCGAGCGCAGTACCAGAGAAGACACAGCACGAAGCAGGCAATCAGCGTTCGAGTGCATAACAGAAGAGGCTCGATCGCAGACCTGCGATTGAGCGCACACGGGTTGCGATCGATCGCACCCATGCGCAGGAGACATATCAAGTGGCGGCCAGATTGTCATTCTTTCCATATTAGGGTTTTCCAACTCCCAATTGTAATAGGTTTTGAAACCCTACAAAATTCTTAGGTTTACTAGTTTGTCAAGGACTTCTAAAGCCTATAAATAGACCCTTAAGCCTCTAGAATAGGTATGCTTTGTAAGGAGAAGAATTGGAGCTCTTCAAGTTCGAGTTTCGAGTTTATTCTTTTCCTTTCTTTTCTTTTATTTTATGAAGATGTTTAACATCAACTCTATGTGTGGCTAATTTATTCAGTAGGGGCTAGATTGAAGCCCCAGTTATGTTTTGTTAATATTCAATATTGGCGCCTTTGTGATGATCTTGTTATGATGTCTAACTTGATTAATACAAAGTTTCGTGAATTCCTCATATGTGTGTGCCAGATCAACATGTGCATGTGGTATGGACTAGTTAGTTAAATTAATTTGGATGACCGAGTCCTGGGTTTAACATAAGTAACAATAGATATTCGTGCCGGATTCTTGGATTAATCAACATGGGGAACCGGGAGTAGACACCCATGCCCTAGGCCTCATGTGTTTGTCGATCTCCATAGTTTTATGCTTTCTTAAATAACAACTTAGTAGACACTCATGCTAAATCCTTTAAGAAAGAAAAGAATTAGGGTAGACACCCATGCCTAATTCGTTGCTTAGGGAAATCAATAGCTTAAGGACTATACACCAATGCCCTTAGGTTGATAAACATTAGATATTCATAACATGATTAGAACATTAGCATATTGATGTATTAGCTAAATATAATTAGTGGTGGATATCAAAGCCCTACCTTCTTATCATTATCAATTTAAATCCAATCTTTTGTTTTATTTTACTTTGGGAATTAATTTTAGACAAGATTCAGCAGTCCTCGTGGGAATGATCCCATATTTACACACTATACTACTATGTTAACCTCGTGCACTTGCGAGTAAAACATCCAGTTATTTGCCTATTAATTTAGGTGGGTAATTGTGGAACAACAAGTTTTTGGCGCAATTGTCGCGGACTGTGGCGAATTTTGTTTAAAAATTATTTTCCTTTAGTTGTGTTATTTTAATTTTCAATTTTCAATTTTGTTTTTGTCAAAAATATTTTCTATTGATTCTTAAATTTTTCTGTTTTCTATTTCAGGTTGTCGACTAGCATTTTGTGATTGCGATTGAACGTCAGCCTGGTGCTATCGAGCACAGTGCGATCGAATGCACCAACCTGCGATTGAGCGCAGTTCTAGGGAGCATCCGGACCAGCAACACTGAAGCTGCCTGACTGGAAAAGGCAATTCAATTGATGCAAGGTCGTCGATCTCAAGACTCAATCGTCATTCCACTCGATCCTGAAATTGAGCGGACAATTCGACAACAACCTAGAGACAAAGAAGAAGAGGAAGAAATTGAGATGGAAGATTTGCAAGAGAATCCAATTGGGCCAAGAACATTCGAGGCAAATCCACCACCGATGCGGAGACCGATGAAGTAGGCATTCGTTCCAGCAAACCTTCAGCAACTCTCATGCATAGCATATCAACCGGAGGTGGAAGGCAGCTATTATATTTCTCCTCAAATCCTTAATGCATTGACTCACTTCAGAGGCACAGCTACTGAGGTCACAATCTCAACCACACACAAAAGCAGAATGAGGGTCATCACAACCAACTGTTCATACATGTAGGGCTACTGAGGCACAAGTAAAACGATAAAGAGCTCAATGGTTTAGTAGTCATAAATTGATGATTTTTTGGTGCTTTTTAATAGTATTGCAGAACCATAAATTTCCACTGTTAAGAATATTATGTTAGGGTTATTTACTTTCTTAGGTATTATTAGTCTACTAGGTTTACCTTTCCTTAGTCTACTAGGTTTTACCTTTCCTTAGTCTATTAGGTTACTTGCCTCTCTATAAATAGAGGCCTCTATATTCATTATCAATGTAATCATAATAGAAGAGATGTAGTCCTATATGCTTCCACTCTCTCTCTCTTCTCTCTCTCTCTCTTTCTTCCGCTTCTAATATATTATCCAATATATTTAACATGATATCAGAGCCACTTTTCTGTGGCCTCCAATAAACGTCTTTGACGTTTTCCCGGGCTCCCTCCGGTGACCTCCCTTTTCCATTCATCCGCGCGCCACCAAGTGATCATCCTCTCAAAATCTCTTACACGCCTTCATCATAGCCTCATCTGGAAAAATTAATCCCAGATTCTAGCTTGCGAGGCACAGATCTACAGATTTGTGAAAGATCCGCCGCCATCGGCCCTCCATCAACACCTCTGCCACGTCAGCACTTTCAACCCGATCCAAAACGGTTGACCTGGTCCAGTGGGTTAGACTCAAATCCACAGATCCAGCAATCCGATCCATCAACTCGACCAAGCAGATCCATCCAAGGCATCTCCAACCCGATCCAAAATCGGGTTGAGGGGGGATATTGAAGTATTTGAGAAATCAGCCGGATCCAAGATTTTCAACCCAATGGGTTAGAACCGGGTTCTGCCGCTGCCAGCCTCCGTGCACCGCCTCCGGCCACCTCCGACAACTTTTTCGACGAATTCATTTTTTTTTCCCTTTTCTTTTACCCAAACTCAAGTTTACACATTGAGTTTGAGGGGGGATGTTAAGAATATTATGTTAGGGTTATTTACTTTCTTAGGTATTATTAGTCTACTAGGTTTACCTTTCCTTAGTCTATTAGGTTACTTGCCTCTCTATAAATAGAGGCCTTTGTATTCATTATCAATATAATCATAATAGAAGAGATGTAGTCCTTTATGCTTCCGTTCTCTCTCTCTTTCTTCCGCTTCTAATATATTATCCAATATATTTAACATCCACAAATCTTATGTGTCATTTTATCTTTCCTCGTATGCATTGTAATAGTGAAGGAACAAAGAGAGATGGTTTGAGATTTATGTTCAATTTTTCATCAAGTGGGGTTCATATTGGCCTTCTATGGATCCCAATATGAACCACAGGTAGAATCAGAAGCAGGGTCATCATAGCATGGTAGTACACTTAGGGCTACACGTGTACTAAGGAGCCGAGGATGTAGGGCTACACAATGATGTTGTGTTAACTAACTTAGAGTTCATTGTGTTAAACACTTATCACATTCCCCACACATTCCCCATTACTTTTGTTTAGAACGTTATATTTTGCTTGTAGTGGATGAATGTAATATGCCACAATGTATGACAAGTGGCACTTTTGTTACAACCTTTTTGGTTGATTTTGTGTAATGTGACGAGTATGTATGCAATCTGTAATTTTGGCATATAAATAGGTCAATGTTGATGAATTCATTCATGCCTCTATTATAAAATTTTGCATTAAGTTTGCCATACAAGTTATGTAACAAATTCACCACAAAATATAGCGTGCTCACATTCAAATCGGTGAAAACATTAACATACATATAATTATACAAATTAAAAAGGTCATACAATTTAATAAGTGCCTGCTTAAGACCCTAATTCAGGCTAGGTGATACAAAACATGCAATTGAAAGTTACACATCAATGCCCCAAACACAACATTTCCATGCCTCAATGCCCCATCAACCTTAGACAAATCAGCAATACACAAATCACCAACGAAAAAACCAATATATATGTTTGGATTCTCAGTCTGGCTCTAAGTGATGACACTTTACCCTTAAGAAATTAACTTGTTTATACAATTCAGGTAGGACCATCCCTCCACGAGCACATTTTTCTTTGTCATACAATTGGAAAAAACAACATTGTCAAACTTTCTGTCATTACATAAAAAATTTGACAATTAGGAACAAGTACGAAGTAAGAACCATTTCTCAGCATTAACTAGATCTGCCAAATTCAAATACATTTTTATGGTCATACATAGCACACCTGATTTTTTATAGTCGTGGATGTTATAATTAGGGTTGTAAGGCCGCACCTACACTGCACAGGTTCCATATCCTCTTTGGCCAAAGATATTACAAATGCCGACGACATTTACTGTTCATTCTACAGTGAAAACGTAAATCATTTGCAGTAATCACAGTTCCCTTATGTGTTTCACAAAATAAAATTTACAAACCTTTTTCACCTTCCTAGTGTAGAATTCGTCTTCATTGTTTCCTTCCCCGAAAATTTTCTTCTTCCTGTTCATCTTATTGTCTAAACCTAACAATATATACCCAGTGGCGGATCCAGGAGTTGATTTTACCGGGGGCGTCAATAAAATAATAAAATATAATGATAAATAATTTTTTTTCTCTTTATATATTATATTTTTATTATAATATGGTAAATACAATAATAAAAAAAAATTATACCACAATATATGTATCACAAAAAACATATTTATATGCTAAATTGATATATTAGTTACCATGTAGGCACTAGTACAAAAGTAAAGGAAAATACAAAATACAAAGTGCCTAAAATTGCATTCTATGTAGTCTTAGAGAAACAAAATCATTAAGTATTAAATCTGAATCGAAGCTTTCAGTAATTCCCATTTCAATGTAGACAAGTAAATTATCTTTAAGAAATTTATCTTTCATTTTGCTACGAAGTATTGTTTTAATAATTGTTTACTTCTCATACTCTAATGATATTATAATAAAATTATTAGCATATTCCGATAGCTATTAGCCTAAAATGAATGAATAAAAAGAACAAATCTAAGATTGGTAATAATCTTCTGAAACTTGTTGATGCTTGAAAAAAATCCCAAAGTACTATATAAAACGCACCAAAAAAAAAAAAAACAACAACAACAACCATATTGTTTTAGAATAAGATAAACAAAATGCCAAATATTGATAAATAAACATTAAATTTCTTGACTTTTTTTTTTTTTTTTTTTTTAATGTGAAACCGAAACAGCTGGAGGAGTTTTTTACTTTTTTTATTTTTATTTACAAAAAAAAAAACAAAATTTTGTTACCTGGGGCAGTAAACAATTCAGCCAAAAAAAAAAATAAAAAAATAAAAAAATAAAAAAATTTACCAGGGGCGACCGCCCCCAGGTTGCCCCTGCTTCTCTCCGCCACTGTATATACCTAAGATGGGAGGAAATAATCAAGCTCAGAAAAGAAAAATATAATCAAGCTTGCCAAAAAAAAATTATTCTCATATCAATCAATAAACTGCACGTGCTTTAAATAGAATATAATAAAACTAAAATGTCGAATAAATATTTAGATTCATATCACAAGGTTCATACGATGATAACCTAATCCCCTTTCATCATTAAGCAGTCCAACAAATAAGAGGCTAGAAATTACAACAACGTATTGTTATGTCCATAGCATGTAAATGTACATAGAGCTCTACTATTAATGAGCATCTACAGCCCATTCGATAATTAGAATGAATCATATTTACAATTCCAGATTGGTTGAAGCTTTTTTTGGAACTGCCAATGTCTTTTCAAAACAGGAAAGATGAAAGCATCTAGCTTGCTTTTTTTGGAACTGCCAATGTTTATTCATCAGCACAATAATGGAGCTGTTCTTTTCAGTCTGTTCTCAGCATGTTTTATTCATATGCTTTTTACATGCACTATAATTTTAGGGAAAATTACAGTTTACCCCCCCAAAGTTGTCAGCGATTTGCAATTCCGCCTCCAAAGTTTCAATTTTTGCAATCCACCCCCCTAAAGTTTCAATTTTTTGCAATTCAGGCAATCCGTCAGTCAAAGCCGCTTTGACTGACGGAACAGTGATCATGTGCGCCACACGTGATCACTGTTGGCCTTTTTGTACCCAAAATACCCCCATGCTTTTCCATCACGCACGCACGCCCAACCCATGTGACCCATGCCCAACCCAACTCACGCCCAAAATACCCCTATGCTGGAATTCGTTGAATCCCTAAAACCTGGCTTCGAACTTGGTTGGCTTTGCTTAGATCTGGCTTGTCTGTGGGAGGAGAACAAGGTGTGGGGCAAGCACATGGAAGAGGACAAGGCGTGGGGCAACGCGTTAGCTTTCTGGGATGCTCTCATCTCCCAACATCTTTCTTTGAGCTTAGACTTAATTAACCAATCCAAATGCAGCACATGGTTTTCCTGAAGATCTGTATGCCACCAACAAACAAAACATACAAGCAACAAATTGACTTGTGCGATCCCTTTAGGAAGACTGTCAACAAAATGAATAATTAAAATTTGAATTAATTTTGTAGAAAATGACATTCAAAGTTTGAATTAATTTAGTGTTAAAGGGGACTTTGTCTTTGAACGCCAAAGGGGGCAGAGGAGGAGATTTCGATCTGTTGCAGGAGATTCCGTCATTTGGGCTCTCCATCTTGTTGCAGGTAAAGGCAAATTTTCGAGCAATGACCCATCAACGAACTCTGGCGAAGGAGCAGCATCAAACGACGCCGTTTGCTGTGGGTAAGGTGTGGGTGAGGGCATTTTGGGTACAAAAAGGCCAACAGTGATCACGTGTGGCGCACATGATCACTGTTCCGTCAGTCAAAGCGGCTTTGACTGACGGATTGCCTGAATTGCAAAAAATTGAAACTTTAGGGGGGTGGATTGCAAAAATTGAAACTTTGGAGGCGGAATTGCAAATCGCTGACAACTTTAGGGGGGTAAAGTGTAATTTTCCCATAATTTTATTATAAACGAATGACAGATTAGTTTCAGTAGTAAGTTAGGTATATTCATCATAATGGAGACCGATGGGCTGGCTGATAAAGATTGTCATAGAAGGTGATGACACCATTATGGGCAAAGAATTATGTTGTTCTGCAGTATTCTGTAGATTCATCATCTTCCTATGTCACTATAATCTAGCAATTAATAAAAAGAAAATGGATCTTGTTGTCTTAGTTGTTTAAAGCTATCACATAAAGCTTGTAGCATACACATATTTCTTTAAAGATAACTATCTATTATTTTTTAAAGTAGAAGTTAGCATATATACTCCATGAAAAAAAAAAAAAAAAAAACCGAAGAGAGGTACTGTTATGTCCATAGCAAGAGAAGGTGTCTATTTCATCAATGGGGTTCAGTACTGGAAAAACTCCATCAACAAAACCAGATCCATATTTCCATCAAATTAAAACCCCCAACAATTTCATAAAATCCAACAAAACCCACAAACAAATTACAGAAAATTACGTTCGGATTAGTCGGAACCCTAGCCAGACAAACTGAAAGATTGCCGTCGATTGGGGCGGGGGGAGAACCTTGAGTCGTCGGAGAATGGTTTATCGGAGAAGGAGATAACCGACCGGTTATGGAAGTCTTTGGACGCTGGACTGGGGGTTCGCCGTTTAGGATGCAGGCAACAATAGATTGGGGCGGGGGGAGAACCGTGGGTCGTGGCCTTGAGTTTCGTCGAGGAAGGAGAAATCCCTAACTTCACGATTTGGGGGTTCCAAAATAAAGCTCCCAAATCAACCAAAACTCACCGTTTTGGCTGGTGCCAAAACGGTGAGTTTTGATCCTATTTGTCCACAGTAGACACGTAGGATCAAAAAATTCGACTGATGTGACATTCCTTAAAACTGTGTGTTTCAACCAATCAAATGGCAATTAAAAAATTTTAACAGTAAGAATTTTATTGGCATTTCGATTGACACAGGGAGTAAATTTTCGAGAAAAAAACTTAGGAATTTTTTAATTTTGGCGAGTTGACTCAAAGACTTATTATACATTTACCATTATTTTTATTATTAGTTTTTTTATATATTTTTAATTCATAAATAATTGTTTATTATTTTTAAAAATATATATATATTTTCCCTTCCCGTGCAATTTTAGATTTTCCCTTTCCAAAACTACACCAAACAATTTTAGATTTGGATAACCGCATCAATGCGGTAGTTTGCCCTACCGAATAGAAGACGGATCCATTTTTTAAAGGAGCAACGTGAACCAAGTTGAAAAGTTAGTTTTGTTTTTTTTTTTTTAATTTTTTTTTTAATTTTATTTTTACTTCCTGGGCGGGTTGAATTCTTTGCCATGTTCAATTTGGCTTTTACACATAAAGGCAACATAAATTGAAAAGTGGATCGAATGATTATATGTGATAAAGTAAAAAATATATAATAACTTTTGAATTTGAGTTTTGGGTGGTTATATGGACGTTGCTTTTCAATTTCAATTGCTCTACTTTTGTCGGCCATGAGGGTTGGTACTGCGTTTTAGCTTGACACTGTAGAAACAAGTGATTCCCAGCTACATAAGTAATTGAAAATTAAGAAACAGTATGTATAAAATTTTACGATGGAGAAATTACATTAGGAAAAGGTAATTCATATCATATTGGCACGCACAATTAGGAATAGAGAATTAGGATATCTAACAATTATTTGTATCCATTGCTATCAATTGAGATGAATAATTGTTAGATGACTTTTATAGGAGACTTTTCACCATTGCGCATCTAAATTATTAGCAATCTGATCTATTAATTATTAGAAATCCAAATCCAAGAAACATGAGGAAGATAATCGATGAACGTAATTTATTTGGAATTAACATTTTGAGAACTATTTCTAAGATTCTCTGTGAAGTAATTAGTCTCTTTGCAAAAATTTCAAAAAAGTTCTTTTCTCATTAATATTCGTCCAAGCCTATAAGTAGCTTGGTTGCCAAGAAACCAAAAGAAAAATCGTGACCAGCTAGCAGACACTAGACAGAATGCATGCTAACCAATTAGGGATTAGACAGAATGCTTCTTTTCTAAAGATGTAGTAGCCGTGTTATCTGTAGTGATGGATCAATATTGTCCAATTAATTTGTGGATAATGTCCAAAAAAACAAAAAGGAAGGGCAAAATGGTATTTTCATCATCAAATAAAATTGGCACTATTCTTTGTGACATCGCCTCTTTTTATATATCCTCTCAGGATAAGATATCAACACGTAGGATTTGATGCTCATTGTGTGGTAGAATTAGAACCACCTGTTGTACGAAAGGTTGTGAATCCTCTCTCACAACCAAATAAGCAAAAACAAACATAATATAGTATTTAAAAAATATAAACAAAATGACAACAAAAATACAAGATTTACGTGGTTCGACAATTTGCTATTCACGGTATAATAGTAGAGAGATATTTCACTAATTCAAAAGGGGAGACACAAAAAAGTGTTTAAGCACTCACAAACTCAAATTCTCAAATACACCCAATTTCCTCTCAACAAACCTCTCGTCTCCTTCTATTTTCTGCACTCTCTCTGCTTGTTCTCTTGCTGTAAAACCTGATGGCTATTTATAACCATAATGTAAAAGAGAAACAAAAATGGTGGGTGCTTCTTTTGTCAAGCTTTGCAATCTCTAATTAATAGAATGCAAAGGAGAAGAAGAAGGAAAACAGAGACACTGAATTCTGTATATTCAACTTGATTCAAAGAATGATGAAGTATGATGTTTATATACTTTAATAGCATAACAACTTTCTAACTACTTAACTGCAGCTAACAAATTAACTAACAAGTAACTTTAATTAATCTCCAACTAAACTGCAACTGTACAATAACAAACTTACAAACTAAAAAGTTTAGCTTAATACAATCGTTTACAATTTGTACACGTGCATGTAGACAACTCCCATCTGCGGATCCAGGAGTTGATTTTACCGGGGGCGTCAATAAAATAATAAAATATAATGATAAATAATTTTTTTTTTTCTCTTTATATATTATATTTTTATTATAATATGGTAAATACAATAATAAAAAAAAATTATACCACAATATATGTATCACAAAAAGCATATTTATATGCTAAATTGATATATTAGTTACCATGTAGGCACTAGTACAAAAGTAAAGGAAAATACAAAATACAAAGTGCCTAAAATTACATTCTATGTAGTCTTAGAGAAACAAAATCATTAAGTATTAAATCTGAATCAAAGCTTTCAGTAATTCCCCTTTCAATGTAGACAAGTAAATTATTTTTAAGAAATTTATCTTTCATTTTGCTACGAAGTATTGTTTTAATAATTGTTTACTTCTCATACTCTAATGATATTATAATAAAATTATTAGCATATTCCGATAGCTATTAGCCTAAAATGAATAAATAAAAAGAACAAATTTAAGATTTGTAATAATCTTCTGAAACTTGTTGATGCTTGAAAAAAATCCCAAAGTACTATATAAAACGCACCCAAAAAAAAAAAAAAAAAAAAACAACAACAATATTGTTTTAGAATAAGATAAACAAAATGTCAAATATTGATAAATAAACATTAAATTTTTTGACTTTTTTTTTTTTTTTTTTTTTTTTTAATGTGAAACCGAAACAGTTGGAGGAGTTTTTTACTTTTTTATTTATTTTTTTTTTAAAAAAAATTTTGTTACTGGGGCAGTAAACAATTCAGCCAAAAAAATATTTAAAAAATAAAAAAAAATAAAAAAATTTTTTACCAGGGGCGACCGCCGCATGTTGCCCCTGCTTCTCTCCGCCGCTGGCCATCTGAGTTGTCTGATGGGAGTTGTCTGATAGTTGACAAAAGAATAAATCAAAGATTTAATGTAAGGCTGCCAAGTCTGCTACAACTCTCAGGTGCAGAGCATTCTTGATGTCTTCGTACGGTGTGCGTTGGAGATAAGGACGAATCACAAATCTTGATGAACAAATGAGGTGGCAGGCTTGCAGATTCTTTTGACAAGAACTGAAGAGCAAATGTTAGGGGCCAGCTACTCTTAGGTGTGTGATGTTATTGTCCACGCTAATTAATGAACAATATAAAATAAAAAAATAAAAAATAAAAAGAGAGAGAATTAAGAAACACATTTAACGTGATTTGACAATTTATTTATATTTATAAAAAATAACTATATTTTTTTTTTAATAATTCAAGATTACAACATAATATATATATATATATATATATATAAAAAAGAAAAACCTTAACCCTAAATCCTACTTATAAAAACCCTAACCTTAAGCCCTACTTATATAACTTATTAAAGAAATTTTCAGAATACCCAACGTTAACTAGTTTGATCCGTGGGTCAAAAAGAAAAGGCAGCCCACAATATAAGACTTTTCGTACTTTTCCTTTTGCTATAATTATTATTTTTTTGACTATGTGCCAAATTTCAACACCACCTTCATACGGCTTATAAATCGATCGATCAATTGATTAAACTTGCAATATCTAAACAAATTTAGAGCAGATTTCTCTTCAAGTTTCTCCAATGCCCTCTCTATTGAAATCGACCCCAAAAACTTATGATGGTGATCATGAGAATGAAGAAAAGAGCTTCACGTATGCAATGCAGGTGGCGACCTCCATTGCGCTGCCCATGACCTTGCGATTCGCCCTCGAGCTTGGCGTTTTTGAAATACTAGCAAAAGCGGGTCCGGGAGCCAAGCTCTCCCCCTCACAGATTGTTCAACACATGCCAACCAAGAATCTCGAGGCAGCCACGAAGATGTTGGACCGTATTCTGAGGATGTTGGCCACCCACTCTCTGCTGTGTTGCTATGTGGTTGCTGATGACTCATCAAGATCTTTCAATAGGCTTTACGGTCTTTCTGATGTGTCTAAATACTTCGTCTGCAACGAAGATGGTGTCTCTTTGGGCCCTCTCGTGGCCTTGGTTCATGACAATGTCTCGTTAGATATTTGGTATGTTCTCTATTTTCACCTCCACTTTTCTTGTCCTCCCTTTGTTCATAATTAGTGTTTGTCAAAAATGTAAAGGGTGTCAACGTGACATATGCAAAAAAAAATTATGTCAACGTGTTACAAGTGAAATGTTGTTAAAAAAAAGAAAAAACGTTAATGGATGTTTTTTTAGTAGTGTTTGGTGTAACTTAAGATGGTCAAGTGAGAGAAAGTACGTGTTTACGCTTTCTTATCAAGATTAAAAAAAGTTTTGTTGTTCTGGATTCTAGTACAATATTCTTTTATTAATTTATCGTGAAAATCATATGATAGTTAAATATTGGAATTTATATAGTATTTGTAGATTTATTTAGAAAGTATTGCCCGTACGTACAATTCAGTTGCATGTGCTGATTCTGGTATTTTAAGTTCAATGAAAAAAAAAAACAAACTTCTAACAGTACAACTGTAGTCGATCTGTATGGTGTCCTAAATGAATCAAATATGACATCTAACCCGGATTCATTGACAGGTCCCAACTGAAAGATGCAACTCTTGAGGGAGGAATTTCTGCATTCAACAGGGTTCATGGCATGGACACCTTCGCGTATACCGGGTTGGATCCCAGGTTCAATCAGGTTCTTAACACAGCCATGTTCAACCACACTACCATTGTTATTAAGAACATCCTTGACTCCTACAAAGGCTTCCAGCAACTCAAGCAATTGGTTGATGTCGGTGGCGGTCTAGGAGTCACACTTAACTTGATCACTTCCAGATACCCCCATATCAAGGCCATTAATTTCGATTTGCCCCATGTTATTCAACATGCCCCACATTATCCTGGTATACATGCTATTCTTTTATATATAATGTTCTTCATAAGCTATATATATATATATGTGTGTGTGTGTGTGTGTGGATAAAGAGAGGTGTTAATTATTTGTGTTGCAGGTGTGGAACATGTCGGAGGAGACATGTTCGAAAGCGTTCCTAAGGGGGAGGCCATTTTTATGAAGGTGGGTTTTATTGATTTGTGTAGTTTTTGTATATGAGATGAAGAGAAATGGTGTTATAATTTGGATATATATATATTTTGTAGTGGATACTCCATGGTTGGAATGATGAACAGTGCTTGAAGTTGCTGAAGAACTGCTACGAGGCAACTCCGAAAGATGGAAAGGTGATTGTTGTGGATGCAGTTCTTCCGATTGTGCATGAGATTAGCACTGGTGTGAAGAGCAACTGTCAAATGGATGTGCTTATGATGGGTCAAAACCCAGAAGGGAAGGAAAGGACAGAAGCAGAGTTCATGGCCTTGGCAACCAAAGCAGGATTTAGTGGCATCAGATATGAATCTTTTGTCTGTAATTTTTGGGTTATGGAGTTCTTCAAGTAGATTCCTTGCTAGCTTGTAATATTAATATTTGGACATTGTCCCAACCCTTTAAATAAAAATGCTTATGAAAAGTTGAAATGATTTTTGGGTTATGGAGTTCTGTAAGTTCGCACTTCACTGCTAGTCGTAATGTCTATCATGAATCCTTTTGGGCCCTACGTACGTAAAGATGAGAGAAATACTCCTTTTTTTCTTCTTTCTCTGGGTGTTCTTTTTTTTTTTTTTTTTTTTTTAAAAAAAACTTCACTAAGGTCTACTAAACTTCCACCCGTTTTGAAATACTCCACTGAACTTCAAAATCTCTCAATTTAGTCCCTTGAACTTTCAACTGCTTTTAATTTGGACCCCTCCGTTAGATTTTAAACGTCACATGATGTTTATACCCCTGACTTTTGTATAAAATTTCAACTTCTAAAACGTTTTTTTATTTTAAAAAAAAAACAAAAATTAGGGATATTTTGGTCTTTTTTTGAATTTTTAACGGCTAAAATTAACTGAATGGTCCAAATTGAAAGCAATTGAAAGTTCAGGGGACTAAATTGAGAGATTTTGAAGTTTAGAATGGGTATTTCAAAACGGGTG
Organism: Corylus avellana; assembly: GCF_965113065.1. Taxonomy (NCBI): domain Eukaryota; kingdom Viridiplantae; phylum Streptophyta; class Magnoliopsida; order Fagales; family Betulaceae; genus Corylus; species Corylus avellana. Next base: position 16,747,684 of record NC_142495.1, on the reverse strand, counting down.
AAAGTTTAGGGGTCCTTAGTGAAGGTTTTTTTTTTTTTTTTTTTTCTTCTTCCCCACATGGACCGGTTGAATTCTTTGCAAAGTTCAATTCAACATGTTTTACTCTTTGTTCCACGTGACAAATGCGTATAAAGTGATTCACAACCCGATTTTATTATCAAATCTTGAATTTATTTCTTAGCTCCTTTTCAAACTCAGTTTTAGTCTTCAATACGTGAATATTTGGTATTCAACGTGAAATAACAAACTGTTTTTCTCAGTAATCTTTCAAGTGCATACGGTATTGCCTTAATCCAATTTTTTTTTGACATGTCCATATAAGAGGAAGAAGAGAATTCGAACTAGTGGCTTCCGCTTCATGAGGCGTGGTCTCAACCGATTGAACTAGTGCCTTAATCCGAATTTTGAGCTAAAAGTTATAGCCAAAACATGCAGTACAACAATTTTTATTGCGGAGTTGTAAGATCAACCTTGACTTTCTTAATTTAATTTGACCAATTTTTCTTTTTCATTTGCCAAACTCATGAGATACCTAATCACATAATAAGACTAAATAAAATAATCATAACAAAGTATGAATTAAACATATAAAATACACACTATAACACACACAACAACAAGCTATATAGAACCTGTGCTTAAATGAACAACTTTGAGTTGTTTTTTTTTTTTTGGTTGGAAGTCCGCATGACGTTTTCAGAATTAGATGTTAGCCCCATTTAAACGAATGTTACTTTCTTTAAAAGACAAGGTCATCGCCATCAATTTTTTAACAATACATATTTTGTAGTTATATTTTACAGTAGGCAAGCCCAAATCTTATCAAAATAAATAGATGATTAAAAAATAGTTGAGAAAATAATATGTAACATGTCTCAATGAGGTAAGAATTGAGTATTTAAAATTACTCTTTTATATATTAATATATTGTAAATCATCGTTGACAGATTAGAAGGAAAAAAAAAAACGGGTAAAGTCCACTTAACCTCCTCAAACTATTACCCCAATGACAATTTACCCCCAAAACTATCAGTTGCGACAATTTACTCCCCAAACTACAAAAACAATGACAATGTACCTCCACTTTTAACAAAATGACAAAATTACCCCTTCTAAAATAAAAATAAAAATGATAAAATTTAATTTTTTTAAAAAAATTTTATGGGTATTTTTGTCTTATTGAAAATTCTATAGGGATAATTTCATTATTTTGCTAGCATTGGGGGGACATTGTTATTGTTTTGGTAGTTTTAAGGGTAAATTGTCGCAATTAATAGTTTATGGGATAGATTGTCATTGGGGTGGTAGTTTGAGGAAGAGGTTAAGTAGACTTAAAAAAAAAAAAAAACTTTGACAAATCTCTAGTAAAACAAAGTGCCTATTAAAGTAGTATGAAATTAACCATACAATTTCAAGCCAAGCAGAGGCCAAAACCCCGTGGCCAAAAACGGACGCCTCAAGGCAAAGCAAAAGCAAGAGCAAGCGCGGGTCAGTGCATCGTCTTCATCAACTGATGTCCAAGAATCAATGGAGACTGAAACGCACAAACAACGCGAACAAAAAGAAGAAGAAAATGAAGTCTTCTCCCATGCGATGGAACTGGCGTGCGGGTCAGCGCTGCCCATGGCCATGCACGCAGCCATCGAGCTCGGCGTTTTTGACATCTTGGCAAATGCGGGCCCTGGTGCCACGCTCTCCGCTGCGAAGATCGCGGCCCAGATGCCCGCCAAGAACCCCGACGCACCCGCCATGCTGGAACGCATCTATGGCTACTGGTTCACCACTGCGTGCTTGGTTGCTCTGTGGGTGATAACGATGACAGCGATGGTCATCCTTTCCATAGGTCCTACTGTTTGGTTCTGGTGTCCAAACACTTCGTGCGTAATCAAGATGGGGTTTCCTTGGCGCCCTTGATGGCCTTGATTCATGACCAGGTTTACTTGGATAGTTGGTTAGTCTTATTATTTTATGATAATCTTTTATTATTCAATTATGATTTATTATTACTTAGATTTTTTCTTTTTATTTATTTATTTATTTTTTTTACCATTGGGTCTTAAACCAATTTTTTTACCGTTGAGTATCAAACCAGTTTTTATGGAGAAAAAAAAAGAAAACTGAAATATCTTTAATTTAGTTTTCTACCTTTTTGACCGTCGCTTGGAAAAACCGGTATTGACCACAGGTCTAAAGGGATTTGTCCATTAACAAGATTTTATGGCATTTAATTATTTGAACGTTTGGTCTATATATCTTCAAGATTATATATGTATGACAGTTGGTATTAAACTTTTCACAACAGTTACATATATTCATGCAATTTAATAGCATGAATCAATAGCCCACTAATTCTTTTTATAAAGCCACCAAAGAGCACTATATAATATACTCTTGATATAGATTTTCATGAGATTTTTTTTTACTTAGTTATATATACATTATAGAAGCAAATAATTAGGGGCAATGTCCACCTATTATCTTCTATTTCTTGTATTTTCTCTATGTGGTTTTGTTTATCAAGAAGATTAAAGGGTTGTTTTACTAGTATTGGAAGTGCGTCCTTAACGGAGATAGACACTATAGTCTAATTCTGGGAGGTTGCGTATCAAGAGATCCGATCGCATCGAGTTACATACTTTGGGAGGCACGAATCAACCTTTAAGGACAACGCTCTTGCGTGATTCTATAGCATTTTGTGAGATCTTTCTATACTCTACTTTTCATCTCTTTTATTTTATTTATTAGAGTGTTAATTTTCATACTGTAATTATTTTATATCAATGAGAATTTGTGCATCATCCAAAATTATTTTCAACAATCTTAAAGGTTGAATATGATGGTTACACAAATATTTTGATTAGATCATAACAAGAGTATTTAAACTTATGAGAAGTCAAATACTATAAGAGTTTGTGGTATGCAATTTGCATATGAGAAAGATGAAATCAAATCATGAGTGGAAAGATTTTGTTATGAAAAAAAAAATATCTGATAATTGATTATTTATCAGAAGAGGAGCTAAATTTCAGGGGTACGTATTGGATATTTTGACTAGAAGAGTTTTTGATTATTTGACTTCAAATTGTGTTAATTTAATTTGTTTGTGAAATATTTTTTTATTGTTTGGTCATGAATCTTGCAATAAAAAGTGGAGCCTTTTATAAAGTTTTAGAACTTAGCAATTTTTGTGATGTTGTGCTAAGTTTGTTGGGGAATACCTATGTCGAGTAATAATAACAAAAAGTGAGTGGTTATTCATGTTGTGATGGAGAAAATACATAGGTATTGCTAATGTGCAGATAATGCATTTTGCTAAAGATTTTCGCAGGTAAGCACATAGTAAGAGGAAGAGATGTGGTGCGCGTATTGAGTCGATCGGTTCTCATAACACCTAGTTGGTGTGTGGAGGCGATAATCTATTTTAGAAGATCTTGGAGTAAAGTTATTTACTCCGCTGTAAGTTTTAAACTATGATTCATAGGTCTTTTTTTAAAAAAAAAACATAATATACAATTTCATTTATTAAAAGAAAAATCAAGTGATGAAGGTGCTCATTGATTGAATTGAAATTTATACTATATGAATATTGTAATTTGATAAGTGATGATCCTCTATTGATTACTCTATTTCAAAATTGAAATAGAATCTAGCACTTATGTTATTTATGGCATGCTAGATTGGCATTAATACTTTAAAAGTATTTGCTAATTTTTCATCTATATCATTTAGCTTTCTAGTTTTCATGATATGCTGATTATGAATAAAATATATGTGATTATTGATGTTCTTATTGAGGCTCATTTGGCATTTTAAAATTTTATTGTATCATAAGATTGATACCAATGGCATATTTATGACAATAAGTCAATAATAGTTGATTATTATTTGATTGAGCCTAATACTTTGCCTATTTAATGGACTTTAGGTGAAAAAAGATTTTCTCCTAAAAATCTTGATAGAACTTGAAATATATATGCAACTCCTATATATATGGTATATAAGGACCATGTTGAAAAATCACAAGTGGTGATTAGTATTTTTAAAACATCTTTAGAACTGTCAATTGATATAAAAGAAAGAAGAGTAAATGATAGATCATACTTATGGAAAAATGGGCTCATAAAAGTTATTTCTTAAAGTTCTTGTGAGCTATTAATGGAATTTTATTTTCTTGTGATTACTTGATTTATTTCATTCGGTATGATATATTTATGCATGTAAATCTTGGCGACACCAAGAAAATGAAAAAAACTGATGAATGCTATGATTGTCAATTTTTGGGCTATCCACCAAAGTGTAGGGGGACGCCATTATTTTGTTTGTCACATTCATAAGCGTTGTTTGGAATACCTCGAAGTATGGGGGTATTTGGAAAATGTTATAGTATCTGAGTCTAAAATGAGGAAACTTAGTCTTATAACCTATGATTGTGATTTTATTGGTTTTGCGTGTGATAGTTCATGCTATAGATTCCTCATTATCAAGAGTGATGTTTTAGATTACAATACTATTATTGAATCTAAAAATGTTATTTTCCTTGAGCATGTGTTTTCTTTGAAAAATAAGGAAAAATTATTTCATAAATTTTCTGTTGCTTCTAATAAATTGTTGATGATGTATAAGAATTGAGAAGAAAGGAGTTAGAACGGAAGGAATCTTGGTAATGATTTTATTGTTTATATTATTGATGATGATCCGACATGTTATGATGAATCAATTAAATCTATTTTTGATGCATTTTATTTATTTTTAATTTAATTGGTTAGAAGCTATAAATAATTGAAATCAATTATGTCTAACCATGCTTGGGAACTCATTGAGTTACCTCCTAAGACCAAATCAATTAGCTATAAATAGGTGGTTAATAATAAGCTTAAACTGGATGATACAATAGATAAGCACATAGTAAACTTGGTAGCTAAAAGCTACAAGTAAATGCATATGTTGATTATTTGATACTTATTTTCTAGTTACTAAAATTGCATCTATTGGAATATTATTTGCCATTGCTTATATTTATAAACTTGTTGTATATCAAATGGATGTCAAAGTTATTTTTCTAAATGATGAAGAGATTTATATGGAGCAGCCTGAGGGACTAGTAATCCCCGGTCAAGAACATAAAGTGTGCAAACTAGTGAAATCCTTGTATGGATTAAAGCAAGCTCCTAAACAATGGCATGAAAAGTTTGACAAGGTGATGTTGTCTAATGCATATTTTATTAATGCTGCAAGTAAATGAATAGCAAATTTTACAATAATGAATGTGTCATTATTTATTTTTGATATATTGACGACTTGCTTATTTATTTTTGATGTTGTGCATAAAGTTAGATTATTTCTTGCATCTAATTTTGATATGTAAGACATAGGTAAAGCTAATGTCAAATTGGACATTAAAGTTATTAGAGATAATGATTGCATTATTTTATCACATATATATTATGTTGAAAAAATGCTTAACGGATTTGAGCACTTTTATTATCCACATGTGTCTACACCATATGATTCAAAAATACACTTGGTTAAGAATCATGGTGATGGTGTTTTTGCAAGAAAAATATGCACAAATCATTGGTAGCTTGATGTTTTGACAAACTGTATATGCCTTGGTATTACATATATTATTAGTAAATTGAGTAGATATACTCATAATCATGGTATTGAGCCATTGTCATGCTATTTTTAAATTGTTGAGATTCTCAAATGGCACAATTAATTTTGGTTTGTCTTATTGTGATTATCCTGCTATGTTGAAAGGATATTGTAATATTAACTAAATTTTTGATTCAAATGAGCAAAGCCTATTAGTGGCTATGTGTTTACTCTAGCTAGAAGAGCTATCTCTTGAAAGTTCTTAAAGCAGACTTGCATAGTAAGGTTTACTATAGAGTCAGAGCTAGTTGTCTTGGAGAAGACAGGAACTGAAGAAAATGGCCAATGAGCCTATTGATAAATTAATTTGCTTTTATATGCTAATTCAGTTTCACCTGTGTTTTCATTGTGATTGACATGCTGCCATAGCTCGAGCAAAGAGTAAATAATTTATAATGAGAAAGTGCACAATATTGTGAGATAGCTTATTAAGACCGATATATGTCCATGGACTTTGTGAGGTCATAAAGAATTCTTCAGATTCTTTGACCAAGCCACTAGCAAGAAGGCTAGTGAGAGAAACATCGAGGGGGTTAGGACTGATACCCAAATTATGACACTGTGATTGATACCCAACCTCTAATTGGAGATCCCATGAATGAGGTTTAATGGGAAGCGAAATCACAAGTGAAATGAGGTATAGTACTGTCAATTTATGTTTATTAACTATCTTGTTGAGAAGATTAGTAATGAGTCCATCCTTATGCACTACAAAAATGGGGTTATTTTTTGACCAGGGGTTTTTGACGTGTCAATGGTATTGACACATCAAAAACCTTTCTTGACGCGTCGTTTTTTACGTTCATCAACAGTCAAAAGGGTAGGTGTCAAAAAACTGGGTTTTTTGACGTGTCTACAGTGACACGTCAAAAACTTTTGACGTGTCACTAGCAACACGTCAAAAAAATGTTTTTGACATGTGAAAATAACACGTCAATTTTTTTTGACGTGGCAGTTTTTGACATGTCAAAAATGCCACGTCAAAAATGTTTTTGACGCGTAAAAATGACACGTCAAAAAAATTTTGACGTGGCATTTTTACACGTCAAAAACATTTTTGACGTGTTAAAAATTCACACGTCAAAAATGTTTTTAACGTGGCGAAAATTGCCACGTCAAAAATGTTTTGACGTGCCATTTTTGACACGTCAAAAATGTGTGCGTGTGGTTTTTGACGTGTCACGCAGTTTGAAACGTCAAATATATATATATATATATATATATATATATATATATATATATATATATATATATATTTTAATAATTCCAATAATCATATATATATATATATATATATATATTTTAATAATTCCAATAATCAATTCCAATATTCCTGATATTTCAATTCCAATTACAATAATTTTAATATTCAAATATTTCTAATCCACATACATAATCCATAATCTACATCCATAATCCACCTACATAATCAAATTCAATCCATATACACAATCTACATCCATAATCCACCTCTATAATCCATATTCCACATATATAATCCATAATCCACAATCCATAATCCACGTTCATCAGCAATTACAAAAATATATATATCTAACACAACTTCATTAAACTAAATCCAATATCCAATATATATATCCAACACAACTTCATTAAACAAAATTCAATATCCAATCCACCTATATAATCCACAATCCAATCCACATACATAATTCACAATCCAATCCACATACATAATCCACCATCAAATCCATAATACACATCCATAATACAATCCACCTACATAATCCACAATCCAATCCATAATACACATCCATAATACAATCCACCTATATAATCCACAATCCAATACATAATACACATCCATAATACAATCCACCTACATAATCCACAATCCACATACATAATCGACATATATAATCCATTATCCATAATCCAATCTAATCCAATCTAATCCAATCCATAATCCACGTTCATCAGCAATTACAAGAATATATATATCCAACACAACTTCATTAAACAAAATTCAATATCCAATATATATATCCAACACAACACAACTTCATTAATAAATTAATATCCAATAATATATATCCAACACAACAGAACTTCATTAATAATATATATCCAATATCCAACAAACAAAATTCCAACACACATACTACATTTCAACACAACACATAACAAAACATATATATAGATAAAAAAAACGTTCTAACACAAGGCAAAACAAATATACAATAAAACATTTCTGGAGTATCTACTAGAAATAAGTTTCAATTAGTCTCAACAAGCATATAGTTTGATCTAACTATATACAAAACAATAAACAGTAATATGTATGTAGAACTTAACAAACAGTGATGACCAGCCCTATGGCGCTCTACTCAACACAATCATTCTCCAACTCCTAATTTGCATTACCTGCAAATGAATTGTGAACCAATAATAATCAATAAAAAAATTAAAAATTACTCTATAATATGATGCAAATATACGTAAGTTCTAAAATGGACCGCTGTAACTAAGGGTTTGTAACAGTTACTTCTAATAGTTAACTATTGTTAGAAAAACAAAATAAAATATAGGATTACCTCTGGGGGGTGCAGATCCAGACGTCGACCCGAACATTGCCTCGAGCTGGCGGAAACGAGCCTCAAACGTAGCATCTTTCTCTGCTATCTGGGCTTTTTGTGCTTCAATCTGCCTCGCCATCTCATCCATTGCACTTTTTTATGCTGCCCGCTCCTCTTCAAGTTCTCTAATTCTATCTGTCATCTGTGAGAACGAGGAGCTCCAAGAATTTTGAGACCGTGTCTGGGACGGTGTATAGTATGAATGTATGCTGCCCCGCACCGACAGCACATTCGGACCCAGTTGGCGGACCCTACCAGCATACTCCGGCTTATTTCCATGCGCCTGAGCATACGCGTCATTAGGTGTCCATCGTACCGTCCCTTCCATCACGGTATCAGTATTTGCCGGGTCAGTGGGCATCAATTCCTTCATCCTCTCCTGTACATTAAAAAACAAGTTAGTATCTCGTATAAAGAACGTTAATCATAAATAATTTATCAAAATATATATGCTTGAGTACTTACACATCTTTCCCTGACCACGTCATTCGGATAGCCACCTTCCTTGTATGTGTGAGTCTTGATGTAACTTTCCGCTCGAGTTGGAGGAGTGCCCCCCGCGGATACGGTCTGCATAGAAAATTAATCAATACAACAACAAAAAAACAAAAAAAAATTAAGAAAATTATCGACCTAAACAACCGATTATATATATATATATATATATATAAATACCTCTTGATATGTCACTCTAGCAAAGCTCATCGACCCGGTGCAGTGAGGCGTGTTGTTTTTTGCTCGCAATTCCTTCATCTTGGCAGCATACTCCTACATGTATATAACTCTTAAAATGTCAGGCCTAACCCAATTACAATTAATGAAACTAAACAATTACAATTAATTCTACTAGCCAATTGCTCCTTTTGTCTTCTTATTCAAATATATTCATGTTATTTCAAAACACAAATTAGATTGGTCATTGTGATGGTTCATGGCTCAAATTTATCTTCCTTAATCGGAATAGTTTTTTTTTTCCCTATTTTTCCATGTTTTGTTTTTAGTTCCTAAAAGTTGTTTTTTAGGAAATAATAACTTAAAAATAAGAAGCATGAATATTTTTCTTTTTCTTCCTAGTTTTTCTTTAAAACATAACTTCTATATATGTCATTCATAAAATGTTTTGAAACTCGTAATTGCTGAAAACACTCCTGACGTACCTGATTTTTCGGGTCGCACCATCTCGCCAACAAGACATTCAAGTCCTCAGGGTCGTATTTCCTAATGGCATCTTCACCCATTCTCGCCTTCACTAAGTCTGGAGTATCACCCGCTTGGATTTTTAATGATCGTTTTACAGAGTGTCTCCAACTCTTCAGCTTCGTGCCCATATCTTTGAAGGCGTCCCTTTTAATCGTCTCAATATTGTACTCAGGCGGCATGTAAAACTGAGTCTGCATATATAAGTCGAACAAATTAGGCGTATAATTGCACATTTTAACGTTTAAAATATTGAAATACATCTGCGAAAATATGATAAAAAATGTAACCATACCATAAGGGTGTCCCATACATCTTCCTTCGCACGGGGATGTACATGCTCCCATTCATCCAGGAGCCTAGCATAAGTCCCTGCCCTTATGACGTTCCCGGCCTCCCTTCTGAATTTCATCCCGCTAAATCCTACGGGCTGCCACGCTTTATTGTACTCGCAGACGATTTTTTGGCCAAGGGGGACCTCCCACGTCTTGTTCGATTCTAGGATGTCCACCACCTGAAATTGGGTGCTCCCGTCTCCCCTGGTACCTAACACATTAATAATTGCAAATTTTATTTATTTGAAATTTAATAGTAACTACATAAATTTTATACATATTCAAAATGAGTTTTTTAAACATATATATTTACTTATTGTCCGGAGTTGTCGAACGCCCAACACTTCTGGAGGATCTTCGGCCTCCAAGTCACCTGAGCTATCATCCACATGCTCCCCATAGTATTGTGTCTCGCTGTCATCTGGCTGCGATGGCTCACTGTATGGCATACCCGTGTTCAACTCAGAGGGAAACATCATCTCTACCTCACCATGTCCACATACACCTAGCTCGGTCATGGTAGGATATGGAGTATCAAGATCATAGGGAACCGGCTGAGACCCTTCCCCATGCTCAGGGAGTAAGGGTCTATACCCCTGGTCGTCTATCTGTGGGGACCGTCGTCGTCTACTCTTCCCCCGCGTACTCATGTCAACCTGCAAAACACATAATATACTCAATTAATTATGTATATAATAGATAAAAAAGTCACCAAAATAACCAATCAATGTAGAAAGAAATAACATTAAATACGTCAAAATAATGTGAACGATATATATTATTAAAGTTTTAAATTTTTTTAAATCACATACGGATCTAAGTCTTGTCGGACGTAGTCAATGTCATCCTAGGGATCCACTTCATTATTGCTGGTCAATAGGAGCGGCTCACACTCGTGGTAGTTGACACTTTCATCATCAGAACCTTCACCTTGTCCAACGTCGTAAACGTTCCTAGGTTTAGTTCTTACAACACAAGCCCAATCAGGGTCCCTTTCATCTTGGACGTAAAAGACTTGGTCAACTTGTGACGTTAGCACATACGGCTCATCAGTAATTTTCTAGCCCCGGTGGACAAGGTTTTTGAAGCTGACAAGCAGTATGCCATACTCGTCTACTTTGTACCCCCTGTCCCTCCTCGTGATAATACCAGGTTCTGTATGCAATCATTATTCCCTTACCCCCTCTCAAATGGTCAAATACCAAATCCGGCGGGTGGCGCTGCTTATTACGACACACCTTACAGGGGCAGTGAATTTTTCCATCAGGGATTGTACAGTTCCTAACTGCAAAGTCCACGAATGATCTACACCCGTCTCTGTATTCCCTCGTACCCCTAGACTTTGTCATCCAACTCTTGTCCATAGTTTTAGCTACTGGGACCCTAACTGAATAAAATAAATCTAAGTTAGTTACTTAGATGTTCTTTTATTTTTTGTGGTTCTTTAAGTACATCGTTTCAATTTTTTTATTTTCACTTTTAATAAACAAACACATATATTGACTTTTAATTATAACATCTACATAATCTTAATATGCAAAACCTAAGTAAATTACATATGGACACCCTAAATAAACTACATATAGCTAGTTAGGTTAAATGTTGGTTTTTTTTTTTTTTTTTTTTTTTTTTTTCGCTTATTATAGCATTTATGCATTTGTATGGAAAGTGTAGATAAAATCCAATATCCAGCTTCAATTACAATGTTAGTTGTTTTTTACTTTGTACTTACGCATATTAGGAATTACATACTTAATTATTCTAAATTTTCAAAATGTAAACATTCACATACGGATCGACAAAAATAGATATGCCGTTGTTAATCAAAACCTACACAAAATATGGGTCTACATTCAAATGCAAAATTCTCCAGAAAAACATAATTTCAAACTATTAGGGTACGTAATTGTACATGCATGCATGCAAATACATTAAACAATATTCTCACCGTATACAAACCAAACATGTCAAACTATTCAAATATATTACAAAACATATATCTTAAGCAAATAAATTAATTACTTAACCTATAAAATTAATATACATTGTAAATTACATTTTTTATATAATTTATTTAATTATCTATTAAATAAATTAATTAATAAATTACTCACAATATATATATATATATATATATACCTGATTTTCGAGTAGGAGAACGAGTGAGAGCGTGAGAGAGCCTTCGGAGCTTGAGGTCGTGGTCGCTGGAGGGAGCAACGACGGTGACGTGCGCCGGCGAGAGAGAGAGCCATCGAGAGCGAGAAACGCCACGTGAAAAAGCGAGAAAATTGCCAGGCTCGTTGAGAGGACGCGGGTGAGACAAATGCTGCAGAGGCGCGCGACAGGCTGGGTTGAAGGAGAAAAAACAAATGGCGGAAGAAAGTTGCAGGTGTAGGGGTTGGGCGCGGGGAGAGAAAGAAATGGGAGGGAAGGCGCTGCAGGTAGAGGTGACGTGCAGGAAAAAAGAAGAAAGAAAAAAAGAAGAAAAAAATGCGGTAGAGGCGACGATGTGCAAGGGAAGGCGCAGCAGGAAAAAAGGCGCAGCTTCCCGAGGCCGAGTATTGCCGTGCCACAATGGCACGTCAAGAAGGTTCTTGACGTGCCACCTTTGGCACGTCAAAAACGTCCTTAACGTGCCACATGGCACGTCAAGACTATTTTTGACGTGCCACATGGCATGTTAGGAACCTTCTTAATTTGTATATATATATAAACATACTAATTTATATTTATTTTAATTTTATTTAAATTTAATTAAAATTATATAATAAAATCTTATTTCTATTAAAATTATATTTATTTTATTATATAATTTTTTCCTCTTATATAACACATTATCCATACAAAACAAATAAAATTAATTAGAGAATAAATAAATTAATATTCTAGATGTATAGATAATTAGATGTATCAACCAACCGACCACATATGTTGTGTTTGTCGAGTTCATATGAGGTTTGCGGGTCTTATAAAATAAATGTATCAAGTATGTTTTATATATTTTTACAAAAATAATATGGCTAGCTATCATATTAATATTAGTAGACTGATCAATTTATGCATGCATGATATATATATATACCAAGTAATTTATACTAATATGATAAACTATAATTTTCCTATCCAATCAAAATTAATTTTTTATGCCAATTAACATTAAGTCTTGTTTATTACATATTTTTTTATATCAAAATTAAAATTAGTTTTGATATATATATAATATGTTTTTTGACGTGTCATGCTTGACACGTCAAAACATTTTGACATGCCATGCATGACACGTCAAAAGTTTTTGACGTGCCATGTGTGGCACGTCAAAAACTTATAATAAATCTATATATATATATATATATATATATATATATATTATCTAATTTAAACTATTTTAATAAAATTTTGTTTATTTAAATTTTATTAAAATAGTATTTACTCTATCATATATTTCCTCTGTCCAATTAAAATTAATTAGAGAATAAATAAATTAATATTCTAGATGTATAGATAATTAGATGTATCAACCAACCGACCACATATGTTGTGTTTGTCGAGTTCATATGAGGTTTGCGGGTCTTATAAAATAAATGTATCAAGTATGTTTTATATATTTTTACAAAAATAATATGGCTAGCTATCATATTAATATTAGTAGACTGATCAATTTATGCATGCATGATATATATATATATACCAAGTAATTTATACTAATATGATAAACTATAATTTTCCTATCCAATCAAAATTAATTTTGTTATGCCAATTAACATTAAGTGTTGTTTAATACATATTTTTTTATATCAAAATTAAAATTAGTTTTGATATATATATACAGATATATATAAAATTAAAATTAATATGTTTTTTGACGTGTCATGCTTGACACGTCAAAACATTTTGACGTGCCATGCATGACACGTCAAAAGTTTTTGACGTGCCATGTGTGGCACGTCAAAAACTTATAATATATATATATATATATATATATATATATATATATATTATCTTATTTAAACTATTTTTAAACTTATTTAAACTATTTTTAAAAAAATTTATTTATTTAAATTTTATTAAAATAGTATTTACTCTATCATATATTTACTCTGTCCAATTAAAATTAATTCGAGAATAATTAAATTAATATTCTAGATGTATAGATAATTAGATGTATCAACCAACCGACCACATATGTTGTGTTTGTCGAGTTCATATGAGGTTTGCGGGTCTTATAAAATAAATGTATCAAGTATGTTTTATATATTTTTACAAAAAATAATATGGCTAGCTATCATATTAATATTAGTAGACTGATCAATTTATGCATGCATGATATATATATATACCAAGTAATTTATACTAATATGATAAACTATAATTTTCCTATCCAATCAAAATTAATTTTTTATGCCAATTAACATTAAGTCTTGTTTATTACATATTTTTTTATATCAAAATTAAAATTAGTTTTGATATATATATAATATGTTTTTTGACGTGTCATGCTTGACACGTGAAAACATTTTGACGTGCCATGCATGACACGTCAAAAGTTTTTGACGTGCCATGTGTGGCACGTCAAAAACTTATAATAAATCTATATATATATATATATATATATATATATATATATATTATCTAATTTAAACTATTTTAATAAAATTTTGTTTATTTAAATTTTATTAAAATAGTATTTACTCTATCATATATTTCCTCTGTCCAATTAAAATTAATTAGAGAATAAATAAATTAATATTCTAGATGTATAGATAATTAGATGTATCAACCAACCGACCACATATGTTGTGTTTGTCGAGTTCATATGAGGTTTGCGGGTCTTATAAAATAAATGTATCAAGTATGTTTTATATATTTTTACAAAAATAATATGGCTAGCTATCATATTAATATTAGTAGACTGATCAATTTATGCATGCATGATATATATATATATACCAAGTAATTTATACTAATATGATAAACTATAATTTTCCTATCCAATCAAAATTAATTTTGTTATGCCAATTAACATTAAGTGTTGTTTAATACATATTTTTTTATATCAAAATTAAAATTAGTTTTGATATATATATACAGATATATATAAAATTAAAATTAATATGTTTTTTGACGTGTCATGCTTGACACGTCAAAACATTTTGACGTGCCATGCATGACACGTCAAAAGTTTTTGACGTGCCATGTGTGGCACGTCAAAAACTTATAATATATATATATATATATATATATATATATATATTATCTTATTTAAACTATTTTTAAACTTATTTAAACTATTTTTAAAAAAATTTATTTATTTAAATTTTATTAAAATAGTATTTACTCTATCATATATTTACTCTGTCCAATTAAAATTAATTCGAGAATAATTAAATTAATATTCTAGATGTATAGATAATTAGATGTATCAACCAACCGACCACATATGTTGTGTTTGTCGAGTTCATATGAGGTTTGCGGGTCTTATAAAATAAATGTATCAAGTATGTTTTATATATTTTTACAAAAAATAATATGGCTAGCTATCATATTAATATTAGTAGACTGATCAATTTATGCATGCATGATATATATATATACCAAGTAATTTATACTAATATGATAAACTATAATTTTCCTATCCAATCAAAATTAATTTTTTATGCCAATTAACATTAAGTCTTGTTTATTACATATTTTTTTTGCATCAAAATTATAATTAGTTTTGATATATATATAATATGTTTTTTGACGTGTCATGCTTGACACGTGAAAACATTTTGACGTGCCATGCATGACACGTCAAAAGTTTTTGACGTGCCATGTGTGGCACGTCAAAAACTTATAATAAATATATATATATATATTATCTTATTTAAACTATTTTAATAAAATTTTATTTATTTAAATTTTATTAAAATAGTATTTACTCTATCATATATTTACTCTGTCCAATTAAAATTAATTCGAGAATAAATAAATTAATATTCTAGATGTATAGATAATTAGATGTATCAACCAACCGACCACATATGTTGTGTTTGTCGAGTTCATATGAGGTTTGCGGGTCTTATAAAATAAATGTATCAAGTATGTTTTATATATTTTTACAAAAATAATATGGCTAGCTATCATATTAATATTACTAGACTGATCAATTTATGCATGCATCATATATATATATATATGATGTTCAAATTAATATTAATGAAATTGTTGAATTATATGCTTGCATGTAATAATTATATTAATTGGTACACAATATATATATATAGAATGATTATGCATGCATATATTTATATATTAATTGGCATGCATGTGATATATATATATATATATATATATATATATACACGCATGCATACATATATACTAAGTAATTTATACTAATGATAATAAACTATAATTTATACTAATGACAATAAAAATAAATTTTTTATGCCAATTAACATTAATTGTTTTTTAATGCATATTTGTTTATATCAAAATTAATGTTAATTTTTTTTTTTTATTAAAAAAACTTTTTGACGTGTGGAATTAACACGTCAAAAGGTTTTGACGTGTTAATTTGACACGTCAAAAGTTTTTGACGTGTCAAAATAAGACACGTCAACAATATTTTTTTTGACGTGTCTAAGCAGACACGTCAAAAGTTTTTGACGTGGCAAACATAAGTTACTGTTTGCCACGTCAAAAAACATCTATTTTTCTTGTGTGATGGTGTAAGACAGATGCAAAGTGATTAAGGGTGAGCTTAAAACTCTTAATGGGTCCATAGTCCCTACCTGTTGGGATGGGGTGTTCCTTACACACACTCTTGATGGATACTACCTATATGAGTGTGAAAATGCAATCTCCTATGAGACTTGGGTAGGTCTCTAAAGCACTCATGAAAGCCATTTTATGGTGTAATAACAAAAGATGCAGAGTGAGTAAGGATGAGTTTAAAACTCTTAATGGGTCCATAGTCCTTACTTGTTGGGATGTGATGGACGCCATCTATGTGAGTGTGGAGGTGGTGCCGCTTCTTATGAAACTTTGGCAAGTCTCTAGAGCACTCATGAAACCCAGAGGCGCATGGCCTGTATAAGGTGCCAATCCGCTATAGAACAACCAAATTTTCTTTATTTGATTTGATTTGACTTTTTGTTTATTTGATTTGATTTAATTTTTTGTTTTCGGAGAAAGTTATGTGGATGATAAGTTTGTTTAACTTGTGGATTTGGTTAAAAGAGTTTAACTCACCACAATTCATTAAGTTCCTACTTATTTATCCTAAGTGCGGTTAAAACTTCTAGTACCACATCCATGCATGCTTTCA
This sequence comes from Corylus avellana, assembly GCF_965113065.1. Taxonomy (NCBI): domain Eukaryota; kingdom Viridiplantae; phylum Streptophyta; class Magnoliopsida; order Fagales; family Betulaceae; genus Corylus; species Corylus avellana. Next base: position 16,730,588 of record NC_142495.1, on the reverse strand, counting down.
ATCTCCTCCTATTCAATTGTTTGTAACATGTGGGGGACTGTTGTGATGTTACAAACAATCTTTTATTATTCAATTATGATTTATTATTACTTTAATATTTTTTCTTATTACCATTGGGTCTTAAACCAATTTTTTACCGTTGAGTATCAAACCAGTTTTTATGGAGAAAAAAAGAAAAGAAAACTGAAACATCTTTAATTTAGTTTTCTACCTTTTTGACCCTTGCTTGGAAAAACCGGTATTGACCAAGGTCTATAGGGATTTGTCCATTAACAAGATTTTATGGCATTTAATTATTTGACCGTTTGGTCTATATATCTTCAAGATTATATATGTATGACCGTTGGTATTAAACTTTTCATGACAGTTATATATATTAATGCAATTTAATAGCATGAATCAATAGCCCACTAATTCTTTTTATAAAGCCGCCAAAGAGCACTATATGATATACTCTTTATCAAAAAGATTTTTTTTTTACTTAGTTATATACACATTATAGAAGCAAATAATTAAGGGCAATGTCCACCTATTGTCTTCTATTTCTTGTATTTTCTCTATGTGATTTTGTTTATCAAGAAGATTAAAGGGTTGCTCTACTAGTCTTTGTTATTGAAAGTGCGTCCTTAACGAAGATAGATGCTATAGTCTAATCCTGGGAGGCTGCGTGTTAAGAGATCCGATCGCATTGAGTTACATACTCCGGGAGGCACGAATCAACCTTTAAGAACAACGCTCTTGCGTGATTCTATAGCATATTGTGAGATATTTCTATTATCTACTTTTCATCTCTTTTATTTTATTCATTAGAATGTTAATTTCATACTGTAATTATTTTATATCAATGAGAATTTATGCACCATCCAAAATTATTTCCAACATTTTATTCCTCTTTCTTTTCTTTTCTTTTTAATGATTCCTGCATTCTATTTCGTTCCTTTATACTGTCATGGAAAATTCGAGGAAGTTTCCAAGAAGAATTACTTGAATTCACAATACATTTGCCTCTATTAAGGGAAAACCCACGAACGAAATCATCATCTTCAGAGGACTTTGTCAATAAACCAAACATTTTTTAATTTTCCTTGATTTTACTCTAATATTATTATGATATTATTCTCTAAATTGAATGTTAGGTCTCAAGTGAAGGATGCAGTTCTTGAAGGCGGAGTTCCATTTAACAGGGTCCATGGAATGCACGGTTATGAATACGCTAGCAGGGACCCTAGGTTCAGTCAAGTTTTCAACACAGCCATGTTCAACCACACTACCTTACTTGTTAAGAAGATGCTCGAGTCCTATGATGGTTTTGAGAACCTCAAGCAGATCGTTGACGTTGGTGGTGGAATAGGAGTGGCCCTTAGCTTAATCATTTCAAAATACCCCAAAATTAAGGGCATTAATTTCGACATGCCTCATGTTATACAACATACCCCATCTTATCCTGGTATGTTGTTTGTTCATCAAGTACGTTTTTTAAAAATAATATTGTTTAAGATATTGTGTTGTTTCTCCCAATGGTAATTTCTTAATTCGTTAAATTTCCTTATCAGATTTTGGGATTAAAATGATCAAAAAATCGTTGGATATGCAATGAATCCGATGTTTTCCCACTTCAGTTGTTTAAGTGCAGTTTGCCACATCTCTATTGTTCTGATATTTGCAACCTTCATATTCTCAAGGCCCATGTATGATGCCAAAAAAAAAAAAAAAAAACTGTTTCTAAGTTAAAGTACATGATCTCTTCAACCTTCATAATGTTAATTTCCATGCAACAAACAATGTTTTTATGTTGAAGTAGATAGGAGAGAGTGAGAGGGAGGGAGAGATGCCACAAAAAAAACTTTTCTAAGTTTAAAGTAGATGGTCTCTGTAACTTTCATATTATCAATTCCCATGTACCATGTCATGCTACAAAAAAATAAAATGTTTCTAAGTTATTAGAGAGATGGCTAAAATCTTTTGGAGACTAATACTATGGAGATTGATTAGCTAGATCCAGTTAACCAAATTTTACCATACATGAATTGCTAATGAATGGTTGTACTTTTGAGAGTCTAGACAGCTGTTCGCGATTGTTTGACAGAATCTATAGATTAAAGGGGGTGTTAATTTATCATGCAGGTGTAAAACATGTAGCTAGCTGGAGATATGTTCGAAAGTGTTCCAAAAGGAGATGCAATAATTTTGAAGGTGAATTTTCAATTTTGTATCTTTCTGGCATTGTTCCTTACTTTTATTGTTGACTTGAGGCTCATTTTTCTCTTTCGCTTAGAAACATTTAGCAAATAAATTTGTAGCATGGAAAATGATTGTTTGATTGCCCACCTGATTGATGTTGTAATGGCATTACTGCAACAATGCAATAATAATGTCCTGTGTCTTTTAAGCGCTATCAACAATTTCTGTAAACTTTGTTGAAATTATGCTTTTCATTATTGGTGATTAGCCCCATAATTTGAGAAAATTGTTTCACTTTGTCTCTCACCATCCAAATTGGATCTTAAATACTGGAAATGAAAAAAAATGATTGAATCCTCGTTAACAAATTGGAAGGCATTGTTATAAAATTGGTGTTTGCATCTCTTATGGGTTTACCAGGATACTTTGGCAAGATTATTTATTGTTAGTAGGGCTACCATGCGATTGCCAGGAACCAAAATGCCTTCCAAATACAATGTCCCTAGGATGTTTTCTCCTATCCTCGAGCTTGAAGAATGACTAATAACTACGTCACTTCTTTTTGTTACCCACATTTGAAGCTTAGGACGATACAGATGAGATATAAGAAACTTGGTTAATTTTTGCAAGCCGTTTAATCTTTTTTATTTTTTATTTTTTATTTTTCTACATACATGATGTTTATACTAAAGAAAAAAATAACTCTGCCTGTTTATCTCAAGGGTGGCATTCATGGGATTTGTTGTTTTGACATGATGGTATTTGGTTTGCTAGAATGGGGGAATGTGTGATAAAGGGGTATACTTATTCATCTTTCTCATTTTTGTAACATTTGAGCCTAGTTTAGAGGGTGCGCAGATTGAAAGTTCCGTGGAGACGTTGCCACAAAGTTGATACTCTATGGTGGTAAAGTATAATTTGCCTTTGATTTTTAACATTCTTTTAATGCTTCTCAGCATTATATGCTTTGTCAATAATACTCTGTGCTTAAGAAAGGTGATAAATCTATTTTTCAGAATTCAAATACTAACCATGAGATTATTTATCTTTGATAGTGGATACTCAATAATTGGGGCGACGATGACTGCGTGAAGATATTGAAGAACTGCTACAGCGCTCTTCCATATGATGGAAAGGTTCTTGCTATGGTGCAAGTTCTTCCAATTTTTCAAGGCAAAGGTTAAATCACTACTTGATATGCATATGATGATTCAAAAACAGGGAGGAAGGGAGCGGCTGCAACATGAATTATTTGGATTGATATATGCAGCTGGATTTAAGAGCATTGGTTTCAATTGTCATGTCTATAATACGTTTATTATGGAGCTCAACAAGAATGGTATCATATGATGACATCCATATATGATGACATCCATATAGTAGTAAGTTGGTGTAGGGAATATACCTTTTGTAGGAGCTTACACACTCTAGTAGCTCTTTTGCCTAATTACTGAGATAAGGCAACCAATGCAGCTTTTGATGGCATTGTAATATCAGTATGCAGTTTTCTGAAGGATTCCTTTAGTTTTTCAAATGGAAGTTGTGTTTACGACGGGCTGGTTGAATTCTTTGCCAAATTCAATTCGGCTTTCACACATTAGCAACTCAGCCGTATAAGTGGTTCAACATGTCATGGGCTTTGTTCCCACGTGAGAAATGTATAAAGTGATTTATGATCCAATTTTATTATCAAATCTTGAATTTATTTTTTAGCTTTGTTTCACACTCAATTTTGGCTTTCAATACGTCAAAATTTGGTATTCAATGTGAAATAACAAATTGTTCTTCTTTGAGTAATCTTTCCAACGCATTCGGCATTGCCTTAATCCGAATTTTGAGCAAGAAGTTATAGCCAAAACAGTACAATAAATTTTATGGCGGAGTTGTAGGATCTAATTTCACCAATTTTTCTTCTTTATTTGCCAAACTCCTGGGTACCTGCAAAACATAAAAATCACATAACAAGATTAAATAAAGGGAAATTATATCTAAAATTTTTAGGTAAACGCGCTTTTATTAAAAACTTCCTGAGTTTTTTTTTTTGAAAATTTAGTCCCTGGGTCACTCGAAACTACTAGAAAACTCCATACCGTCAATTTTTGTTAACTTAGTCTACTCAAAACTCACCGTTTTATCTGATTAAAATATTATTTTTTTATTAATTTAATTTAAAAAATTCAATCTTAAAAAAAAAAAAAAAAAAAAATTTGAAGGGTGGCCAGGGGTGGTAGTGCCACCCCTGGCCACCCCCCCCAACCCCTATGGGGTGGCCGTAAGCCACCCCAGGGGTGGTTTGCCCACCCTTGGGGTGGCTTGCGGCCACCCCCAGGTGGTTTGGGGTGGCCTCAAACCACCCATGGGAGCCACCCCTTGGGGGTTTGGGGTGGCCCTCAGGGGTGGCACTTCAAATTTTATTTTATTTTATTTTATTTTATTTTTTTTTAAGATTGAATTTTTTAAATTAAATTAATAAAAAAAAAATATTTTAATCAGATAAAACGGTGAGTTTTGAGTAGACTAACGGAAGTTAACAAAAATTGACGGTAGGAAGTTTTCTAGTAGTTTCGAGTGACCCAGGGACTAAATTTCCAAAAAAAAAAACCCATGGAATTTTTAATAAAAGCGCGTTTACCTAAGGATTTTAGATATAATTTCCCTTAAATAAAATATAAAATAATCCTAACAAAGTATGAATTAAACAAATAAAATACATACTATAACGTGCACATCAGCAAGTATCGAGCTATATAGAACCTTTGTTTAAATGTATAACTTTGAGTTGTTGGATTTTTTTTGTTTTTTTTTTTTGGAAGTTCGCATGATGTTTTCAGAACTAGACGTTAACCGTATAAACAAAGTTAAAATACGAAGTCATCATTAATTTTTTAACAGTACATATTATGTAGTTTTATTTTACAACTACATAATCTTATCTTTTATATATATATATATATATATATATATATAAAAGACAAGATTAGTGGACCCATGTCAAACTCAAACTTAAAGAGTGGTGGATGCTAAAGATTTTCAAGCTCACCATTGTCCATGGGCATTAAACTTCTATTTTTATAAAAATTTATGATCCATTTAATGAAAAAATATTGATACAAAATTAAGAGATTTATTAATAGAAAAAGAAAATCAAATTAGAGATAATGAATTAAATTTACGTAAAATGAAAGCAAATATATAATGGAACAATAATTAAGCTTTGTCGGCTAAGTTAAGGTTGAAAAGAAGACGTACAACAAACGAATAGAACTTGTGTCAAATCGAGAAGAATTATTTGAATCTACAGATTTTATTTTGTCTTATTACAGAAATAAATTGTCTTATCACTGATATTGCATTAGAAAAAATCAACGGGTCTAATGCTCATTGCGTGGCCGAATTAGAACCACCTTCATACGTACGGCTTATAAATTGATAAATATTTGATTAAACTTGCAAATATCTAAACAAATATATATAGAGCAGACTAGCTTCCATCATCACTCCAAGTTCCTATAATGGCTACCTCTCTAAAGAAATCGACCCCAAAAATTAATGAGAATGAAGAAGAGAGCTTCGTGTATGCACTGCAGGTGGCGGGCTCCCTTGTGGTGCCCATGACCTTGCGATCGGCCGTGGAGCTTGGCGTTTTTGAAATTCTAGCAAAAGCGGGTCCGGGAGCCAAGCTCTCCCCTACACAGATTGTTCAACAGATGCCAACCAAGAACCCCGAGGCACCCACGAGGTTGGACCGTATTCTGAGGATGCTGGCCACCCACTCTCTGTTTGGTTGCTCTGTGGCTGCTGATGACTCTGGATCTTTGCAAAGGCTTTATAGTATTTTTGATGTGTCTAAACACTTCGTCTGCAACGAAGATGGTGTCTCTTTGGGACCTTTCATGGCCTTGATTCACGACAAGGTCTTCTTAGATAGCTGGTCTGTTTTCTATTTTCACCTCCACTTTTTCTTCTTTTCCCACATTTTTCTGTTCATAATTAGTTTGTTTTCTTCTTTTGTTTTTTTCTTTTTTCCAAAAACAAAAAAAAAAAACAAAAAAAAACTAGTCGACGATCTTTCATCATATCAGTAAAATGGACATGTGAATCCATGGTTGAATTGGTAAAAGGAATGATTAAAAAATTGTTAGGAGAATGATGTATAACATGACTTTCTTTAAAATAGGTGGAGCAAATAAATTCAACATACTAACTATCCTCCATAGTACGTGAGATAAACTGGGTCTTTCTCAATAATAATTTTTTTTTGAAGATAATGATACTGATCTCATTAAAAGATGAAAGTCAAAATTAAGCATGAAGTTTATACAACACAGAGCAACATAAAACTCTGTCAAATCTTAACCAAAGCCAAGATGCGACTTCACCAACCTGCTAACCTATGTCTAATGTCAAATCTTTCAATACTAGATCAGATCTGCTCCAGGCAGATTTCAACTAATACATAGGTGTAGCCCATAACTAAACCCCCACAACCCAAGGCCAGGGGACTAACTCACATCCACAAGCCAATAGGCCAGGATGCCTTATTAAAAGAAAAAAACTATCGCTAACCCATGTACAAATATATTTAAGTAATAGATCTACTTCGAGTAGACTAGATCTAGGACATTAGTAGCTAAAAAACAATAACAAAAAAAAAAAACTAAATAATAATAATAAAAAAACTAAAAAACTTCACAAGCAGCAGTGAAGGAGCACGGCATCGTAAACATTCTCAGGAAGACACACCAAGGCTGATGAAGGCAATCAAATTTTAAAAAGATAAAACTAGATCTGGATCTAGATCTAGATCTACAACTTAGATCTAAAAATACACTCACCAGAAACGAAGACCAGAGAAGACATCGAGCACTGCTGCCAGAGAAAGGGGAGAAGGGAAGATCTACATCTAAATCTAGACCTTCTCTCCTTAAAGCTTTCTTTCACTACAAAAAACAGGTCATTTTCTGACGTGGCAAACATTGTCTGTTTTTTGCCACGTCAGTAAATGCTAACGTGCTAAAACTGGTACGTCAACAAATATTTTACTGACATGTCAAAAGTAACACGTCGGGATTTACTGACGTGTCAACTTTTGACACGTCAGTAAAATTTAATCAAATTTAATTTTTAAATAATTTATTTAAATAAAATTAAAATTTAAAAATTTCTGACGTGTCAACGTTCGACACGTCAGAAGTTTCTGACGTGTCTGACTAACACGTCAGAATTTTCTGACACATCAGAATTTTCTGACGTGTCAAACAAACATGTCAGAAACTGCTGACGTGTCACTTTGACACGTCAGCAGTTTTATTTTCATCTGTTTTCCTGTATTAGGAGCCATTTGTTTTCTGGGATTTGTTGGGTTTCTCTCGTTGACATCGCGAAATTTTTATTTCTGGGATTCTTGGGTTTCTTTGGGAGGTGTTGAGCGTTTTGGGTTGTGGCTTTACATTGCATTTGGCTGTTGATTGGTTGTTGGGAATCAGATGTATGATTTGTGTTTTGCTTCGTGGGTTTTATTGGAATTTGCAACAAAGGTTGGAATTTGGAAGGTTGTGCTTAGTTTCCATTGGAATTTGGAATTTGGAACTTATAAATTATATATATAGGATATTATATTTATAGGATATAAGTATAACTTATAATATATTATATATTATAATATATATATAAATCCTGACGTGTCAAGCTTGGCACGTCAGGATTTTCTGACATGCCAAGCTGGCACGTCAGGCGTGGCCTTGGGAAGGCCAGCAGGCACCCACGCCTCCATTACTTTTTTTTTGGTTTTCTCTCCCGCCTGGCCCTTCTTATTTCCCCAACTTTTTTCCTCTTCTTATTTTGAAATTCCCCACACTCTCTCTCCTCTCTCAATCTCCCTTATCTAGAGGAAGAAGAAAAAGAAAAGGTGAAGATAAAAAGAAGAGAAGCAGCAGATTGAAGAAAAGCAAAAGAAGAAGAAGAAAAAGGAAAGAAGACAGAAGCAGAAGAAAAAAAAATAAAAGGAGAAGAGAAGAAGAAGAAGAAGAGAAGATAAGAAGATTTTTTGGGTTTTTGAAAATTTGTTGGGTTTTGAGGTTTGGGTTTTTGATTTTTGATTTTTTAAAGACTTTTTCGGTTTGGGTTTTTGTAAATAGAGAAAAGAAGAGAGACAGTACCGAGAAAATGGAGAGCATGGAGACATGATCCAATTAGCAGATCTGCAGAAACAAATTGAAGAGAAAAAAAAGGAGAAAATGATCTTTTCTTTTCTCTGCAGATCTGCAGAGAAAAGAAAAGATCATTTTCTCCTTTTTTTTCTCTTGCAGAGAAAAGAAAAGAGAAATTGGCCCAGCTCCCTCATGCGTGAGGGAGCTGCGCCAATGTGAAATCTCTGCATGTGAGGGAGCCGTACAGAGATTTCAAATAAAATAATAAATTTTTTAATTAAAAAAAAAATCCAGAAAAAATTAAAAAAAAAATATATTTTTTTAATTAATTTTTTAAATTTCCTGACGGGTCACAAATTGACACGTCAGAAACTTTTCTGACGTGTCAAATTTGACCCGTCAGAAATTTCTGACGTGTCAAATTTAAAACGTCAGAAAATAATTTCTGACGTGTTAATTATAACACGTCAGAAATTTCTGACGGGTTAAAACTTGACACGTCAGAAATTTTCCATTTCTGACACTTATAATGTTCACGCGTGAAACACGTCAGAAAGGCCCCGTCATGAACGTTTTCTGACGTGTCAGACTACCTGACATGTCAGAAAACGTCCGTCAGAAAAAATTTAATTTTTTGTAGTGTTTTTTTGTTGCTTAAAGGAAGAGAGGAGGAGATGGTTTCTAGAGAGAAGGCAGAGTCTCTCCCCCTAGCAACAGTTTTCTGAAAGATAACAATTTCAATAATAATTTCTCAATATTCGTCCTAATTAAGTGCCTTTCTCTCTCTCTCTCTCTCTATCTATCATTACTATAAGAAGTTAGTCCCGCTTAGGAAAAAAAAAAAAAAAAAAGTAGTTTATGGATAAATTAATGACAAAGTTTTCTTCCAAAATTGGTTGGATAGGAATGACATAATTGGAAGAAATTCTATTAAAAAGGTATGTGGTCTTCCAACTTTGCATGTGTTTCTTACATACAAAATAGACACATAGCATTTTTATAGATTGGGTTGGAGAAAATCTTTGTCCATGTATAAATATGCTCTTAAATGACCATTTGCCCCCAAAAGCTTAAAATGATAGGAAAAAGGTAAATTTAATAATTTAATGAATACTTTACATCCCTCACATGTGGGCTTAAAGCTTTTTTTAATAGGTGAGGCTCAACACATATAATATTTCATTTAAATGGGGTGAATTGATAGAATCAAAATTTGAACTCATGACCTCTAGCTCTGATACTATATTAAGCTATTGGAAAAAGTGGTGATTTAAAATCGTATTAGAGCCAGAGGTTCTAACTTCGAATGTTGCCTTCGTCATTTATTACACATTTTAATTAAATATTCCACATGTTGAGTCTCGCTTATCAAAAATAGAGTTTGAGTTAGAACTTTTGTGCTTTTGATCTTTTATCAATGAATTTCGAAAGATTCCCGTTAAAAAAAAAAAAAAAAAAAAAAAAAGAATTTGAGTCCACACATGAGAGGAAGTGTTAAAGTATTGATTAAATTATTAAATGATTTCTTCCTATTAGCTTAAATTTTTAGAACAAGTGGCGATTTAACATATGTAAGAATTGAATGTCTCATACGACATAAAAAGACTATTAAACTCCAATGTTATAAGGTTATTTAATCATAATCCTATTAAACTATTAGGTTATTTAATCCATTTGTCAAATAAGAGAAGTGGTTTTTGTTTTAGCCTATACCCTATAAATTTACACAAAATATATCCATAAGTTTGGTGTAACTAATTAAGATGGTTAAGTGAAAGAACCTGTTTTGTAGTGTTTATATATACTTTCAAAATATAATAAATCATGATAATTAAGATGTTAGAATTTATAGAACATTAAGTTTACACATGTATCAGAGACGACTAAGTTGTAACTTTCATGAATTTCTATTGTACCAATATATTATTTTATACGTACGTATATTCTTATGCAAATCTGTTATAGAATTTATTTGTAATTAATTATGGCATGACCTTTTGAATTTTTCAATTGTCACTGTGCCAATGTTCATGATTTTTGTGTGAACTATAACATCTGTATACTCTATGATTTTAACGTGTTTGAAACTTATTACTATATAGAACTATTATTTTTATACCCTATAAAACATAAAGGAGAAATATATATATATATATATATATATATATATATATATATATATTTTGAGTGTTTTGTTTTGTTTTTGTTTTTTCTTTTAATTGGTGTTGCAAGTGTTTTTTTTTTTTTTTTTTTCTAATTAATTGGTGTTGCAAGTTGTTTGTTAATGTTTTGACTTTTTTAGTAGAAAAAAAAAAAAAAAAAACTTAAAGAGTGGATTATCAAACAATTCTTTTAAGCTAGTTGTTTGTTAATGTTTTGACTTTTTTAGAAGAAAGAAAAAAAAAAAAAAAAATTAAGAGTGGATTATCAAACAATTTTTTTAAGCTAGTCCACTTGATTCTAAAAATATTGCACAGTTATGCCTAAAGTGCTTTTGGTGTGCAAAGTTATCGGAGTGTTTTTTTTTTTTTTTTTTGACATGTCCGCACAAGAGAAGGAGGAGAGGGGATTCGAATTGGTGACCTCCACTTCATGAGGCGTAGTCCACAGCCAACTGAGCTACCTATTGGGGACAGCGGGGTGGTTACTAACCACTAATAATCATATAATCACATAGGCCAATTGCAGTTAGTGATTTTAGTGGTAGGCAAAAGCGGTTAATAACTGTGAACCAATTTATATATATATATAATAACAAACTACAATATTTGTTCCGCCATTTAATGCAATAGATATTTTTGAGTTTAAATGTTTAAATCCATCACATATTTGAAATAACAATATCGTTAAGCCTAACCCCCTTATATTACAATATTAATGTTTTCGAGTTTAAACTGCAAATTGGGATAAACAAATTAATTAGATCATAATTCGAACATGTAGGCTGCCTCTTCCACTACCTAATCTCTCTATCATTCATGTGAGCTTTGCTTGTCCTACAATTTGCGTTGGGTGATTGCTCTTGTGTCTGTTTATAATTAAGTGATTTTGACAAAATTAACCTAATACTAAATAAATAAATATAACTATTGCAAGATTTTTGTTTTACTTATAGTTGTTGTCATTGTTGAGTAACATCATGTGGTGCATGGGATAGCCAGTGTAGTGAATTCCAAACTACTAAAGTTTAATTGTTCTAGATTCTGGTACATTCTTTTATGAATTTATTGTGAAACTCATGATATATATATAGTTAAGATCTTGGAATTTATATAATATTTGTAGATTTATTTACAAAGTATTGCTCGTACAATCCAGTACTTGTGCTGATTCTGGTCCGAATTCATTGATAGGTCCCAACTGAAAGATGCAATTCTTGAGGGAGGAATTGCATTCAACAGAGTTCATGGCATGCAGGTCTTCGAGTACTTCGGGTTGGAGCCCAGGTTCAACCAGGTTTTTAACGCAGCCATGTTCAACCACACAACCAATGTTATTAAGAACATCCTTGACTCCTACAAAGGCTTCCAGCAACTCAAGCAATTGGTTGATGTCGGCGGCGGTCTAGGAGTCACTCTCAACTTGATCACTTCCAGATACCCCCATATCAAGGCCATTAATTTCGCCTTGCCCTATGTTATACAACATTGATGCAGCGTGGCTTAGTGGGCTGCAGCAAAGAACATCAATAAGTAGCGGATAAATAACTCCAGATCTAGATTTTATCAAAGATCTAAGAATTCTTCTAAAAACAGTAGATACTCTATAAAGTTTAAAGGAAAAGAGGAATAAACTCAACTCTGAGTATTCTCATTAATCAAAATCAGTAATAATCAACAAATGTCTTTCTCTGGAGGCTATAAGCATATATTTATAGCCCAAAACCCTAAACATAATAAAATATGACATAAATACTCCCAAAACCCTAAACCTAATAAACTAACACAATATTGACTCTCAAAACCCTAATCCCACTAAAACAAGGAAATAACGACGGCGTAACCTAATTAAAACACAGAAAATAGCATAAAGGTCCCGCGTGCGCTCGATTGCAACACGTGGGCGATTGATCGCAGACCGAGCGCTCGATTGCAATACTAGACGCCCGACTGTTATCCAATATGCATAAAAAATGCGCCACATTATCCTGGTTAATTTGCTCTTCATATATATATATACCAACAACGGAGGGGGAGGAAGCCCAGTATGCAAAATAATGCAGGGAGTAGGGGAAGGGGATAGTTATGCAAAAGAACATTTAAATCAAAGCAGTAAAACCAGGCATGAGGCGGTAATGACAATAGTATAATGAAATTAAAGAACTGAAATTAAAATTAGTTGAGAAGCTGAAATCAAAACTTGAAAGTAATATTGATAAAATATCTTACAAAAGTAAGTAATAGAACTTACAGAAGTAAGTGATAGAAGAAGAGATACAAGAAGAAATCGAAATAAGAAAGCAGGGGAATGGCTAGAGAGCTTGGGTAGTAAGCTTCACCAGTTATAAGCTTCTGCCTTCCAATGGGGAGAGGGGAGCCGTTATATAAGCAAATTACAAGGAATAAAACAAAATACAATTATGAAGCAAATAGTGAAAAGTAGATTCCGCAGTACTGTGTAGTCCGCGATCAAAAGTAAACAGTAGAAAGCATGCGCACTGTAGAGTCGGCGCCAATCTGGAACAGTAAAAGTAATCAATCTGGAACAGTAACTGTCGGCACTGTAGTGTCGGCAGACAAAATATGAACAGTGAGTATGAACAGTAATCCTGCACAGTGTTGTCAGCAACAGTGAACAGTAAAAGTGAACAGTAGTTTAGCATAGTAATCTTCAAATAGTGGTGAATAGTAGTTCAGAGAATTTCTTTGAGAAAATTCTTGAAGAAGGGAGAAACCAACCGTTATGAGCCAGTCTGCAAATCTGAACAATAACTAGCAGTTTATGGAACCAGTCTGAGGACCATGAGCCGTTATGAGGCCATTCTTGAAGTTTGGAGAGAAAAGGCTGTTAAAAGCCAGTCTGGAATCTTGGAAATTAGTCGTTATGAGGCCATAAAATCACAAATCTTCTATCCCGGGATAGGGATAATAATCTTGGGAATCTTCAAAATATGGGGGAACCTGAACAGGACTTTGAGACGATGCTTCAGATTTTTCTTCTTCATCGTCGTTATCAGAATCATCATCAAGGGCAGCAAGGAGAGCCTTGATCTTTTCTTTCTTCTTTGAAGACTTCTTCTTAGAAGAACTGGATGAAGTAGTGGGAGAAGAACTAGGAGGTTTAGTCTTGTCTTCCGTTGGGGAAGTGGTGAAAGTACTGGGAGTTATTAAAAGAGTGGATTTAATCTAGGGCAAGGTAGGAGCCTTAGGGGTTTGAGTCAATTATTTAACAGAAATGACAATGGAGTCAACTAGTGAGCATTTATCCCACCATTTGGCATACCAATGTCATTGGATTTTGTCTTCTAAAAGGATATATTGCCATTTCAGAATCCAAGGAATTTTGAATTTTTTAACAAAGTGCAACATAGGGGGAAACTTGGACCCATAAGCATCGACTTTGTAAGCAATTTTAAAATTCTGGAAAGCTTCAATTAATTGGAGAGGAAGAATTTCAGGGAGAATGCCAAATTGCATCCACCACCTGGAGAACCAAAGAGGAAGAATTCCGCATAAATTTTTATCAAAATTAATAAACCAAGAATGGTCAAAGTTTGAGGATTCGTAAAGCAAAAATTTAAACCAAGCTTCAATATAATCATAATAAGTAAAAGGAATATTAAATCCGTTAAGGGATTTTGGAGCAGAGGGATGAACTCCCCATTCTCTTTCAGAAATAATTCTTTTAAAATAAACACTATAAAAAAGTAATTTATGAGGATTAATTTTGCAATAAATAGTCTTAAAAAAGACAGAATCAGTTTGACGCAAAATACGAGAATAATATGCTAAGTTCTTTTGAGGATGTTCAGGAATCCAGTGGAAATAAGGAGGAAAATAGGAGAGGGCAATATCTCTGGCAGATTTAGAAGAAGATGATCGATTCATTTCAATGAAAAATAAATTCTGAGAATAAGGAAGATTCACATAGGCAGACGTTTTATCATACCTAACAAAAGGAGGACGGGGTCTTTGGGAATTATCCGCAAAGGGATCATAGGGAGAAGCAAGGGTACTGGAATAAGAAACCTGGTGGGAACCAGGGTTGAAGGGAGAGAATCTGTTGGTAATAGCAATCGAAGAAATAGGAAGGGAAGTAGCAATAGTAGACTCTGGTTTCAAGGCCAGAGCCTTATCCTTTTTGCTTGCCATTTTGGCACTGCAAAAATTCAGGAGGAAAGAAATTAGGAATAAAGTAGTTAAAATCTTTAAAAACATGCAAAATAATGTCAGAATTATTTTGATGCAGTGCTTTAAATTAGAAACAATAGTAATAATTGATAAGCGCCAAAATATTCATATTTTCAGCCCTTATCTTACATGTTTTAATCCTTTGGTTCTGGTTAATTAGGTCATTTTACTTCCTTTTTGTGTTTTTGATGTTTTTACAGGCTTTTGGAAGAAAGTGAAGTAAAACTAGGTGATTTGGGCTCAAAAAGAGAATATGGGAAAATTGGAGCTCCCTGGTACTGCGATCAATCGCAAGGTACCTACGATCGAGCGCAATACCAGAGGAGATGCTGTACGAGCCAGGCCAGGAGCGATCGAGCGTAGGCAAAAGAGGCATCGATCGCAGACGTGCAATCGAGCACACACGGGCTGCGATCGAGCACACCCATGCGTAGGAGGCATTCCAAGTGGTGGCTACAATGTCCCTATTTCCATATTAGGGTTTTTCAAACTCCAAATTGTAATAGGACTGAAACCCTGCGAAAACCCAAGGGTTCAATACTTTTCCAAGGACTTCTAAAGCCTATAAATAGACTCCTAAGCCTTTAGAATAGGTAGGCTGGGAGAAGGGAGAAGAATAGGAGCTCTCAAGTCAAGTCTCGGGTTTATTCTTTCTTTTCTTTTCTTTTCCTTTATGAAGATGTTTAATATCAACTCTATGTGTAGCTAACTTATTTAGTAGGGCTAGATTGAAGCCCTAGTTATGTTAAATTAATATTTCAATATTGGCGCCTTGTGATGATCATGTTGTGCTATTTAACTTGATTAATACCTGCTTGCATGAATTCCTCATATGTGTATGCCTAATCAACATGTGCATGTGGTATGGACTTGTTAGTTAGATCAATTTGGATGACCGAGTCCTGGGTTCAACTTAAGTAACAAAAGAATCCACACCGGGATTCTTGGGTTAATCAACATAGGGAACTAGGAGTATGTATCCATGCCCTAGGCCTTGTGTGTTTGTCGATTTCCATAGAACATATGCTTTTCTAAAGAACAACTTAGTATAGACACGCTAAATCCTTTAGGAAAGAAAAGAATTAGAGCATGGACCAAGTGGCTAATTCGTTGCTTAGGGAAATCAATAGCTTAAGGCGTTAGAGTTTAACCCTTAGGTTGGCAAACATTAAATATGCATAACTTGATCAAAGCATTGGCATATTGAAATACTAGTTTAATATAATTAGTGGTGGATATCAAAGCCCTGCCTTTACCCTTTATTATCATCTCATCAATAATCAATCTTAGTTTACTTTTGCTTAAGGAATTTATTTTTAAATATAAATTCAGCAATCCTCGTGGGAATGATCCTGTACTTGCACCATATACTACTCTGTTGACCTTGTGCACTTGCAGGTAAAACGTATAATTATTTACCTATTAATTTAGGTATATTTTTGCACAACAAGTTTTTGGCGCCGTTGTCGGGGATTGCGGCGAATTTTGTTTAAATTTATCTTCCTTTAGTTTTGATAGTTTAAATTTTAAATTTTAAATTTAATAATAGCAAAAAAAAAAATTCAAAAAGAATTTTTGTTTCCCTTCACTTTTCTATTTCTGTTACAGGTTGCGGAGTTGCATTCTATGATTGCGATCAATCGTCAGCCAAGTGCGATTGAGCGCGCTGCGATCAAACGCACCAACTTGCGATCGAGCGCAGTTCCAGAGAGCATCAGGACCAGACAGTGCTGAAGCTGCCAAGTTCATGCAAGGTCGTCGATCTCAAGCCTCAACCATTTTTCCCCTCGATCCTGAAATTGAGCAGACAATTCGACAACGACCTAGAGACAAAGAAGGAGAAGAAGAAGTTAAAATGGAAGACATGCCAGAAAATTCAATTGGGCCAAGACCCCTAGAAGCAAATCCACCACGAGTGAGGAGACCTATGAAGCAAGCGTACGTGCCAACAAACCTCCATCAACCCTCATGCATAGCATATCAACCGGAGGTGGAGGGCAGTTATTATATCTCTCCCCAAATCCTCAATGCATTGACCCACTTCAGAGGCACAACTACTGAGGATCCCAACTTGCATCTCAAGGAATTTTTTGACTTATGCAAGTTGCAAAATGTTCAAGGCCTCACTCAAGAGAGACTCAGGTTAGTTCTTTTTCCTTTTTCTTTGAAAGATAATGCTAAACTGTGGTACAATTCCCTGCCTGCAGAATCCATTCATACTTGGGAAGAATTGACCACCAAGTTCCTGAAGAAGTTTTTCCCAGCTCAAAGGACAAGGCAACTTAGAAGGGAGCTGCAATCGTTCCAACAAAGAGATGGAGACCCTTTCTTTGAAGCATGAAATCACTTCAATACGATGCTCCTTAAGTGTCCAAATCACAACATATGTCAAGATGACCAGGTACAAATCTTTTATGAAGGGTTAGATGATTGCAACAAGGGTGTTGTTGATACAGCTTGTAGAGGTGTGCTGATGGAAAAGAGTAGTGAAGAAGCCATAAAGCTTTTTGAGATGTTGAGTGAACACACCCAACAATTTCCATCTAAAGGGAAAGGCATATACGAAGAGAGCACCAATGGAGGAATTCAGGCTCAAATGGCTGCCATGGAGAAAAAGCTGGACATGTTCATGACGGCTATGACTAATCATAGCAATGCTCCTGTTACACAAGTCAAGGTATGTGCCATATGTTCTCACTTAGATCATGTTACTGAGAACTGCCCTTTGTACTCATCTGCAGATCAAGAGCAAGCCAATTATGGGGAACAACACACTTATCCTCCCAAGAACAATCCTTACTCCAACACTTATAATTCAGGGTGGCACAACCACCCCAATTCATCATGGAGTAACAGTAGGAACATTCGGAATCCTCAAGGACAGCAAAGCGACTCCCAACAAAAAGTTCAACCAGCCCAAGACCCATAAGAGGAGGACCTGAAGAGTCTTTTACGACAATTTGTGACTTCACAACAGCAATCAACGGCTGATCAAAAACAATTCAACACAAGGACCGATCAAGCCATTCAAAGACTAGAAGTGCAAATGGGGCAATTGGCAAAGGAGCTGAGTGAAAGAAAGTAGGGAGAATTTGCCAATCCAGGAGGTCATCAGTAGCTGGAAGCAGTCACAGTTATTAGAAATGGCAAGGTCATTGGAACTGAAGAGCCACCTCAAGAAACTCCAGAAGGACCATCGACTTCCAAGGTAAACAAAATGGAGAAGGTAAATGCACCACCCTTTCCTCAAAGGCTAGCCAAACCAAAGAAGGAAGAGCAACTCAGAGATATCTTTGAAACTTTGAGGAAAGTAGAAATCAACATTCCTTTATTAGATGCAATTAAACAAATTCCTTCATATGCCAAATTTTTAAAGGACTGTTGCACTAACAAAAGGAAGTTTAAGGAGTATGAGACAGTGGCCTTAACAGAAGAGGTAAGTGCAGTCTTGTTAAGGAAATTATCACCAAAGCTAATAGATCCATGTAGCTTTACCATTCCCTGCAGGATAGGAGACCATTCCTTTGAAAAGGCGCTACTGGATCTAGGAGCAGGGGTGAATTTGCTGCCTTACACTATATATGAAAAGCTAGGATTGGGGGAGCTCCAACCAACCTCTATCACCTTGCAATTGGCAAACAGAAGCATCAAATGACCAAGAGGTATACTGGAGGATGTGTTGGTAAAGGTAGGAACATTTATTTTACCTGCTGATTTTATTGTATTAGATGTGGAAGAATCCCCTATGCCATCACCATTAACTATTATCTTAGGAAGACCCTTTAGGAGAACTGCCGATACTACAATAGGGGTGAAAAAGGGTATTGTGAGTATGAAGGTAAATGGTGAGACAATCGAATTCAAAATATTCGATGCATTGAAAGTACCTCAAGAAGATTTGAAATGTTTTGATGTTTGTGTAATCCAAAATGTTAGTGAGACAGTTTTGCAGGACCATCATAAAGATCCATTGGAAGCTACCCTTTCCCAGAGTCTCACAAGGCAGGATATTGAGTCAGAACTAGAAGAGATCACCAGTGATGTTATGGAAACAGTGCATCACCTTGAGGCCTCTCCTAAATACTCAGGCAAGTATACTCATCCCTTTGAAATTCTTGAGCCCACTAACACCTCTCTTGTTCCCTCTATTGTACAGGCACCCAGGCTGGATTTAAAGCAATTACCAGAGCACTTAAAATATGCATACTTAGGAGAAAACATGGCACTACCAGTCATCATTGCTGCAAATCTGAGTTGTGGGGAAGAAGAAAAGCTGTTGAGAATTCTGAGAGAACATAAAACCGCCTTGGGATGGACCATTGCTGACATCAAAGGAATAAGTCCAGCTAAGTGCATGCACCAAATCTTCCTTGAAGACGAAGCAAAGCCAACCAGGGATGCACAAAGAAGACTCAACCCACACATGATGAAGGTAGTCAAGGTAGAGGTATTAAAACTACTAGATGTGGGCATCATCTATCCCATCTCAGACAGCAAATGGGTCAGCCCAATTCGAGTAGTGCCAAAAAAAAGTGGGATCACAGTGGTGAAAAAGGACGATGATGAACTGATACCAACAAGAGTAACCACTGGGTGGAGGGTATGCATCGATTACAGAAGACTGAACAAGGTAACAAGAAAAGACCAGTTTCCATTATCGTTCATCGACCAAATGCTAGAGAGATTAGCTGGCCATAGCCACTACTGTTTTTTTGATGGATATAGTGGTTATAATCAGATTGCAATAGCACTAGAGGATTAGGAGAAGACCACCTTCACATGTCCTTTTGGCACATTCGCCTACAGAAGGATGCCATTTGGTTTATGTAATGCCCCTGCTACATTCCAGAGATGCATGATGAGTATCTTTTTAGACATGGTAGAGAAAACCATTGAGGTCTTTATGGATGACTTTAGTGTTTTTGGGTCTAGTTTTGATGAATGTCTACACCATTTGAAAAACGTTCTAAAGCGGTGTGAAGAATGCAACCTAGTGCTCAATTGGAAAAAATGCCACTTCATGGTTCAACAAGGCATTGTATTAGGTCATACTATTTCAAGCAAGGGCATAGAAGTGGATAAGGCCAAGATAGAAATCATCTCCAAACTTCCCCCACCTCTGACAGTCAAGGGGGTAAGGAGTTTTCTTGGACATGCCGAATTCTATAGAAGGTTTATCAAGGATTTCTCCAAGATCTCTAGACCCCTCTGTGCATTGCTTAGGAAGGAAGCCAAGTTTGACTGGACCAAAGAATGCATGACGGCCTTCAACACGCTAAAAATGCTGCTCACTTTTACACCAATTATGAGAGCATCTGATTGGAGCTTACCCTTTGAGCTCATGTGTGACGCTAGTGACTTTGCAGTGGGAGCCGTTTTGGGTCAAAGGATCAATAAGGTACCTCATGCCATTTATTATGCCTCTAGAACATTAAATGATGCCCAGTTGAATTATTCTACTACTGAGAAAGAATTATTAGTTGCCTTATTTGCTTTGGAGAAGTTCAGGTCATACCTAATTGGCTCTAAGATTATTGTATTCACTGATCATGCTGCGTTGAGATATTTGTTTACCAAGAAAGATGCCGAACCAAGACTGATCAGGTGGGTATTACTACTACAAGAATTTGACCTTGAGATTAGAGATAAGAAGGGCAGTGAAAATGTGGTGGCAGATCACTTATCCAGATTACTCCATGAGGAGGAAGGAGATGAGCTCCCACTAAATGAAAATTTCCCAGATGAGCAGTTGTTCGTAGTTGATATCCAACTCCCATGGTATGCAAATATAGTGAATTACATCACTGCCAAGGTCTTTCGCCCAGATATGTCTAGCCAAGAAAAGAAGAGATTGATATTGACATCTCGACAATACCATTGGGACGACCCCTATTTATTCAAATTTTGCCCTAATTAAATCATTAGAAGATGTGTCCCAGAAAATGAGCACTTGAGTATTTTACAGCACTGTCACCAATTTGCTTGTGGTGGACACTTTGGGGCAAAAAGAACAGCGCTTAAGGTATTACAGTCTGGTTTTTATTAGCCCAATATGTTTAAAGACGCTTTCTTGTTTTGCAACTCTTGTGATAAATGTCAACGGACAGGTAACATCTCTTCTAGAAATCAAATGCCATTACAAAATATTTAGGTTGTAGAACTCTTCGATGTGTGGGGTATTGACTTCATGGGACCATTCCCTCATTCATTTGGCTATTCATGTATTCTTGTGGGTGTGGATTATGTGTCTAAATGGGTCGTGGCTGTCCCTTCAGACTAATGATCACAAATATGGCATCACTCATAAGGTTGGCACTCCATATCATCCTCAAACCAGTGGCCAAGTAGAGATCAGCAACAGAGAAATCAAAATCATCCTTGAAAGGACAGTCAACCCCAATAGGAAGGATTGGTCACTACGCTTGAACGATGCACTATGGGCTTACAGGACTGCTTACAAGACACCTATCGGTATGTCTCCATATCGATTGGTCTTTGGGAAAGCATGCCATCTACCAGTGGAATTGGAACACAAAGCATATTGGGCCATCAAGAAGTTTAACTTCGATATGAAGCAAGCTAGCGACACAAGGAAGCTCCAACTAAATGAATTGGAGAAATTAAGGCGTGATGCATATGAGAATGCCAAACTCTACAAGGACAGAACCAAAGCATACCATGACAAACAACTGATCAGGAAGGAGTTTCAAGTAGGACAGAAGGTTTTGATCTATAATTCAAGATTGAAACTCTTCCCTGGAAAGCTTAAATCAAGATGGTCTGGGCCCTGCATTGTTACCCAAGTATTCCCTCATGGAGCCTTGGAAATTCATGACCCTCAAACTGACCAATCATTCAAGGTCAATGGACACAGAGTCAAGCCATATCTTGAAGTAAATTTAGTACCAAGAGATGAAGATTTGGCACTCCACTCCATCCAAAATGGAGCATCCACTTCTGGACCACATTGAGAGAGGACCACAATCTGGCTGAAGACGTAAAACTTAGCGCTCATGGGAGGCACCCTATAGCATATCCTTTTATTTTTTGTTGTTTTTTAAGTTATATTTTCTTGTGTTTTCATTTGTGTTTAGTATTTTAGGTGTTTTTGGTATTTTGTCATTTCTTTTCCATTCTGTTATTGCGATCGATCGCACCACACATGCGATCGAGCGCAGGTCTCCATATGTAAGGCTGTCGCACTCTGATAGTGCGATCGAACGCACAATATGTGCGATCGAGCGCACCTGGCAGCATCTCCTAGTTATTTTTGTTTTCATTCATTTTAGTGTTGATGCTTTTCACTTGTTTGTGTGTTTGATTATTTTGCAGGGGCAAGTGTGCTTCAATTCAAGTTTGGGGTGTGCTACGAGCCATGCTTTCCACGACTATGTCCACCATCTCCTGGGTACATTCTTTCCTTAATCTAGACACATTGGGGACAATGTGTCATTTAAGTTTGGGGATATGGGCACACATGTTCACACACTTTGTCCCAATTTCATGTTGTTTGTGTGTTGTATAAAAAAAAAAAAAAAATTAAATTAAAAAAAAATCTTTATGCATGTTCTTGTTGCTCAAAAATTTTAGGTTGATCTAGGAAGAATTGTGGCTTGAATTCATCAGTGAGCTTAAAGTTTTGAACACATAATCTGATGAGTGAATCTATTAGTTTGGTTACTTGCTTAGGCCAGTTGAAAAATCACATGTTTGATCTGATCACACAAGCACATTAGCACGTAATTTGTGAGGAATGACATAAGGTCTAATGTGTGTGTTTTTGCATCTTGGATGAAATTGGATAAACTATTAGATGACGCTTGGCATATATATTGAAAAAAAAAAGAAAAAAAAAGAAAAAAAGAAGTGAAATAAATGATCATTGATGGCTTTTCACTGAGTAACTGGACCTCTTGTTTCAAAGCACTGAGTGTTCACGTCAAAAGGTGAAAAATTTGGATTTGATCATTGTCATGGTTAGTTGGTTTTGTAGCCTTTTTGACTCGAGTTAGTAGGTCCTTAAGGGTGTCTCTACACCTAATGCCCTAAAACCACCTGGTTTGGGAGCCATTGACTTAACACTCGTTACAAGGGTCAATTAGAAAGCTTAAGAGAACCAACATTGCACAACCTGACCAAAAAAAGAAAAAAGAAAAAAAAAAAAAAAAAGAGAGAGAGAAGAAATATGCCTTGTGTCATTCTAATAGGAATTTCAGTAAATTTTGAGATTTGGAAACATTTACATATTGGAAAGATTTGGAAGCCTCATAATTTTGTGCTAATTCACTTTACACTGTTTCAAACTTGTGATATTTTAGCATGTCCTTTGTAAGTAATTGCACTTTGAGATTCCAATTCATTATGAAGATGGAGTTCATCTTTTTAAGCTTGCTAATGAATAAAAATCATGATCTTGAAGTGATGCTTTAATTTTTGGGATGACATGAACTATGCATGATGTTTGTGGGTAACATTTCTGGAAAACCCTCACGAGACTTCACTCGTCCACTAGGGAATTCCTAGTTGTTTAAAAGGCTTGTTGCATATGCTAAATGCAATCGTACATCCCACAAAAGATGGATTTATCTATTGTTTTCTGTTTTTCCATTCCTGTATTTGTTTTGTATTGCTAAGGGACTAGCAATATGTAAGTTTGGGGGTGTGATAAGCGCCAAAATATTCATATTTTCAGCCCTTATCTTACATGTTTTAATCCTTTGGTTCTGGTTAATTAGGTTATTTTACTTCCTTTTTGTGTTTTTGATGTTTTTACAGGCTTTTGGAAGAAAGTGAAATAAAACTGGGTGATTTGGGCTCAAAAAGAGAATATGGGAAAATTGGAGCTCCCTAGTACTGCGATCAATCGCAAGGTACCTGTGATCGAGCACAATACCAGAGGAGATGCTGCACGAGCCAGGCCAGGAGCAATCGAGCGCAGGCGAAAGAGGCATCGATCATAGACGTGCGATCGAGCGCACACGGGCTGCGATCGAGCACACCCGTGCGCAGGAGGCATTCCAAGTGGCGGCTACAATGTCCCTATTTCGATATGAGGGTTTTTCAAACTCCAAATTGTAATAGGACTGAAACCCTGCGAAACCCTAGGGTTTACTACTTTTTCAAGGACTTCTAAAGCCTATAAATAGACTCCTAAGCCTGTAGAATAGGTAGGCTGGGAGAAGGGAGAAGAATAGGAGCTCTCAAGTCAAGTCTCGGGTTTATTCTTTCTTTTCTTTTCTTTTCCTTTATGAAGATGTTTAATATCAACTCTATGTGTAGCTAACTTATTTAGTAGGGCTAGATTGAAGCCCTAGTTATGTTAAATTAATATTTCAATATTGGCGCCTTGTGATGATCATGTTGTGCTATTTAACTTGATTAATACCTGCTTGCAAGAATTTCTCATATGCGTATGCTTGATCAACATGTGCATGTGGTATGGACTTGTTAGTTAGATCAATTTGGATGACCGAGTCCTGGGTTTAACTTAAGTAACAAAAGAATCCACACCGGGATTCTTGGGTTAATCAACATAGGGAACTAGGAGTATGTATCCATGCCCTAGGCCTTGTGTGTTTGTCGATTTCCATAGAACATATGCTTTTCTAAAGAACAACTTAGTATAGACACGCTAAATCCTTTAGGAAAGAAAAGAATTAGAGCATGGACCAAGTGGCTAATTCGTTGCTTAGGGAAATCAATAGCTTAAGGCGTTAGAGTTTAACCCTTAGGTTGGCAAACATTAAACATGCATAACTTGATCAAAGCATTGGCATATTGAAATACTAGTTTAATATAATTAGTGGTGGATATCAAAGCCCTGCCTTTACCCTTTATTATCATCTCATCAATAATCAATCTTAGTTTACTTTTGTTTAAGGAATTTATTTTTAAATATAAATTCAGCAGTCCTCATGGCAATGATCCTGTACTTGCACCATATACTACTCTGTTGACCTTGTGCACTTGCAGGTAAAACGTACAATTATTTACTTATTAATTTAGGTATATTTTTGCACAACAATAATATGCGCCATGATCTAGGAATTGGAATGAATAATGAATTCTGGGAAGACACAATTGTTAGGGGGGGTACTTAAGCAAGATAAAGTCCTAATGGGAATAGTCCTAATGCGAATAGGGCTCTCATCTAACTCTAAACCTAGAGGATCTCTAAACTTCATGCTCAATCTATTAATATCAATTTCAAATTTAGAGGCAAAATGAATTTGAATATTAATACCAAATTTCACAGTTGAAATACTAATCTCGTCAATAGAGAATGGATAAAGTAAAGCAATGAAAAGCATTCCAAGAATTACTCTTTCAGTCAAATTTTTAACAAGAACAACCAAGATATGAAAACGAACATTATTCTGGCAAACATGAACGTTATTTAATGCATGTTTGATATGCAACTTGTTTCCACTGGCAGAATTCAATTTCTCAGTGGATCTTTCAAAATATTTGTTAGGAATAAATCCTTCTTGAATGCAATTTAAATCAGAACCAGAATCAATCAAAGCAATAATATCAAAAGCATAATCATGAGAAATAGTAATATGAATTTTTGAATACCATTTGGGAGGAACAATTCTATTAATCATACTGACAACCTTAACTTCATCAGAAAGGGGCTTATAGCTGGACTCAGCTTCATCATCATGCTCAGCTTTGTTATCACTTTCAGAAACATTTTCTGGAAAACATTCTTTAAGATTTAAAAGCAAAAAATATTGTTGTAAATCTTTGTTTTCAGTGTAAACATTATGCAAGCCATTTTGCAAGTTAACAATATCTTTCTTGATGTTACCAATCTCATGCTGCAAGTTTGGGATAGTAACTACTTTGGATTTTTGTTTTGAAAATCGTTTCAAAGTATCCTTAAGAGAGATTTTAGTGTTAACAGGTTTTTCAAAATCTTTTACCATGAGTTTTTTAAGTTTTTTAAGATATTCTTCTTTTAATTCAGGGTTTTCAATTTTTGAAATCAAAGTAAGAAGTAAATCTTCTTGTTCTTCTGATTTGGTCAGAACCGAACAAGTTTTTGCATTGCAGCAAGATTCAGCACAACCAAATTTAAAACAATTTCCAGAAATCTCAGAAGCAGAGTGATAATCAGAATCAGAGGAGGATAGAAAATCATTATCAGAAGAATAATCAGAAAAATCATTGTTTTGAAATATTCTAAAATATTTGTCTTTACTGTTTTCATCAATGTCTAAAGCATTAATCTCTTGTTTAATCTTTTTGGGAGGTTTTGGGCACTTATTAGCATAGTGTCCCGTTTCTCCGCAATTGAAACATTTATCTTTTGAAAAATATTTTTCAAATTTGGAATCTTTATTCTTTTTAGGATTTTTAGAAAAATTCTTATTAGGTCTGTTAAATTTTCTTTTCTTATGACTATTGTAGTATGGAGGGGGTGATTTCATGAAAATCTTGCCAGATTTCTTCCTATGCTTACGAGAAGGAGCAATAGGAGGCAATCCGAACTGTTCACAGAAATTTCCCATTTCATACTTAGCTTTCTTGGCATTCTTTAATTGTTGTTTGATCATCTTCTGATCAATACACATTTTAATACCAAGTTTCTTGACAGTAGAGAATAAATCTCCATAAGTCAAGTTTTCATAATCAATAAGACCAGTATCAGAATTAATCAATTCATCTTTAACTTTGTGAGCAAATAATGAAGGCAATCCATCAATAAACTTTTCTTTCCAATAAGGTTTTTGACTGTCAGGTCTCACCATAACTCGAGAAAGAAAAACATCTTGATACCATCTATAGTCAGACATAGTAGGGCATCGAAGAATGTTCAAATAATCAGAAATACGAGAAGTAATATTAGAAGGAGTACCAACAAAATGTTTGATAATTGTATAGATTAAAGTATTGACGCCATCAGGTTCACCCATACCAATGTGTTCATTAAAAATGGGTAAGCCTTCTTCATTACACTTTACTGCTGTCCTGATCTGGTTTCTTCTTAGTTCAGTGAGATAATTATCCCACCCATTTCTAAGAGTACCTGAAAAACTAGTAGCAAGTAAATCCACAACATCAGCTTGGCTTTTATTGTGATTAGTAAGATAGGCATTAGCAACCATAGACATATGATTCATCTTATTAAGCAGTTCTTGCTCAGACAAACCATCAATATTCCATTCGCACAATTTATCAGCGGAAACAGAAAATTGAGATTGGAGAAATCTTTCTTCAAATTGTAAATCAGGAGGAGTAGGTTTTGGGTGAAAATTCTTTGTAAGATTGAAAGATCTGGACCCGTCAAAGATCATTTTGAGTTTCGGCTCCAAGTCAATCTTGCCAAAGTCTTGTTCAAGAATTTTAATATCAGAATCAGTAGAATCAAGAGAAATTTCAGAATCAGAAGAAGAAGTTTTTTAGAGATCGCAAAATTCTGTCCAGAAGTACTGGCATGGGTAGTTTTTAACTCAGTCAGTTCAGAAAGTAATTGGTTCACTTTCTCAAGGTTCATTTGAGAAGTAGTTTTCAAACCAGAAGATTTCTTTAAATCAGGAAGAGAAATCAGAGGTTTTTCAATCTTAGAAGGAGTGGAAGAAATTTTTAAATCATGAGAGGGAGAAGGAATTTTCTCTTCAATCCGATCCAATTGTTGTCCTATAATATGAAGAGATTGGCTAGCAAAATTATTTT
This sequence comes from Corylus avellana, assembly GCF_965113065.1. NCBI lineage: Eukaryota > Viridiplantae > Streptophyta > Magnoliopsida > Fagales > Betulaceae > Corylus > Corylus avellana. The sequence goes on along the minus strand of NC_142495.1, from coordinate 16,703,227 downwards.
GCTCGATAATTTTCCTTTCGTTATCAATAGGATCTTTATCATGAGTTTTGAAAGGGGAACATTTAACAATGACTTTATTGCAATCAAGAAGAGTATTTTCAAGAGGGGGATGAGAAGATTTGACAACAGATTTATCTTTTTTAACAAAATTCTTTTTGACAACATTCAAAACATTATCGACAGGGAAATGTTTTTGAAGATAATCAAAAAATAAAAAATGTTTTTGGGACTCAATCATCATCTCAGTCCATTTGACTTTAATGAGATTTCGTTCCTTTTCAGAATATTTGGCACGGTAAGCATGCCGCAAATCACGATTTTCTTTTGAGTTAAAATCCTTGGACAAAGCTGGCCAATCAATAACAGAAAAGAAATATTTAATAGGAGCAATAATAACATTACACTGATGAGGAAGATTATTGGGAAGAGGAGCATTAAAATCAGAAGCAGAAGGAGAAACAGATCCACCTTCATCATCCGTTGGGGGATCATTTCTAGTAGAATAAGAAGTAGAGGAAACTTGGGAATCGGTAGAAATTCCTTTAAGTTTTAAATCAGGGTTAACAGCAGGATAAAGAGGAGGGTTAAGACTTTCATCCACATCCTTATCACGACGTCGGAGCCCTTCTATGGTTGTGGAACCAGCAAAAGAATTCCTTCGTTCGTTAACCAAAAGAGGTCTTTCAATTCTGCTTGAAAGTCCTAAATCAGAAAAATTAATTTTAACAGATCCATCCAGATATTGTTGGATGTAATCAAGATTAGAGGCATCATTCACTACTCGAGAAGGTTTTGTAACATTTTCCAAAAGCCATTCGTTGGGGAGGTCAATCTCATCCCATCGAATCATTTTTGGAGTTTTAATAATGGCATTCTAAGTAGAACTTTGAATTAACAAAGTAGATTCACCTGGATTCTTGATCACAGCTTGTGGATCTAGATTTGTTTTCATCAATTTATAATAAATATGGTAGATGATAGCAAGGGGTCTGCTACCTTCTTCCATATTATAACCAGAAGTAAGAATATTCAAAGTTAAAGCTTTAAGAATATGAACATCATTCAAAGCAAGAGAAATATTAGGGAAAACATCAAAATGGATAGGACCATTAAACAGAGAAGATTGAATCATACCAAGAATGCTGGTACGAAAATCAACAAATCTAGCATCACGCAAACATAACAAAATAGAAGCATTGACACCAAGTCGAGTCAAAGGATTGACTGCAACTTGAACAGAACCAATATGCAAAAATTTATAACCTTTAGCAAGAGAATCATTAACAAATTTCTTATTAAACAAGGTAATAGTTTGGTTATCACCCGATATAGCAAATGTTTGTTTAATAGTTTTAACAGAATATGAAATCTTAAGAGAAGATTTTAACCATGAAGTAGTATAAACATTTGAAGCAGAAAGCTTGGGGATGTTCCATTTATCAAATTTAAAATCATTATCACCTTCAACAGAAAATTGTTCAAAATTAACCACGTCAGGTGGTAAGCTAGAACTAGAGCTAACAGAAGAATTAGATTTCCACATTTTGACACACAAACTACACACAAAATCACTCACTGGGCATCGGCTTACAGAATCTCATCCTAGGTACTCACTCACAAGGCAAACTTCCTAAGCATGTCCTTCCTAGACGCAAAACTATCCACACATACCCTTGGCCTAACACACAGTTCCTTCTTCACGCCCTAACACGCCAACCCAGGCTTTCAACGAGACTTACAGATACCTCACAAACTGAACTGACGGGGTGGTGGACTACCATTTAACAACTAGGAGCTCAAATAAAAAGGTTAACAACAAGTCGAGACTCAGGGAGGTCAAGAGGGAGCAGGGTGTACATCAAGGCAGCAAAGAGATCGCAACTCTTATGGCTCTGATACCAACAACGGAGGGGGAGGAAGCGTAGTATGCAAAATAATGCAGGGAGTAGGGGAAGGGGATAGTTATGCAAAAGAACATTTAAATCAAAGCAGTAAAACCAGCCATAAGAGGGTAATGACAATAGTATAATGAAATTAAAGAACTGAAATTAAAATTAGTTGAGAAGCTGAAATCAAAACTTGAAAGTAATATTGATAAAATATCTTACAAAAGAAAGTGATAGAACTTACAGAAGTAAGTGATAGAAGAAGAGATACAAGAAGAAATCGAAATAAAAAAGCAGGGGAATGGCTAGAGAGCTTGGGTAGTGAGCTTCACCAGTTATAAGCTTCAGCCTTACAATGGGGAGAGGGGAGCCGTTATATAGGCAAATTACAACAGATAAAATAAAATACAATCATGGAACAAATAGTAAAAGTAGATTCCGCAGTACTGTGTAGTCCGCGGTCAAAAGTAAACAGTAGAAAGCATGCGCACTGTAGAATCGGTGCCAATCAGGAACAGTAAAAGTTGTCAATCTGGAACAGTAACTGTCGGCACTGTAGTGTCGGCAGACAAAATATGAACAGTGAGTATGAACAGTAATCCTGCACAGTATGTCGATAGAAACAGTGAACAGTAGTTTAGCACAGTAATCTTCAAATAGTGATGAATAGTAATCTGGAGAAAATTCTTGAGGAAATTCTTGAAGAGGGGAGAAACCAGCCGTTATCAGCCAGTTTGCAAATCCGAATAATAACTAGCCGTTATGGGGCCAATTTGTAATGCTGAAATCTGAGAACCAAGAGCCGTTATGAGGCAATTCTTGAAGTTTGGAGAGAAAAGGCTGTTATAAGCCAATTTGAAAGTAATATCTTTTGGGGAGAAATCAATCTTCATCATCAGAGAGAGAATCAAGAAAGGTTTTAATCCATTGTTTCTTTTTAGAAACAGTTGAAGAGGAGAAGAGAGGAACTGGAGGTGGAACAAGAGCCAAAGGTAGGAAAGTAGTTGAAATCTTTCAAACTAAATTTTCAACATTTTTGACAATTGGGTCAATTCTGGGGGATTTTGGACTAAATTTTCAACATTTTTGACAATTGGGTCAATTCTGGGGGATTTTTCCCAGGTTCTAGCTTGAAACCAATGTCTTTCAATCTTTTCTTCATTCTTAGCATAACTCCATCTTAGAAACCAAGGGATTCTGTATTTCTTAGCAAAATGAAGCATAGATGGGAAAATGGGATTGTAATCATTATAGCAACCATCACAGGTGATATGGGCTGAAAATGGATGGTAAGCATGAACAAGCTGAGGAGGGAGAACATTTAATGTAAGACCAAATTGACTCCACCACTGGTTGAACCAAGCAGGGAGAAAACCATTAAATTTCTTATCAAAACTGATAAACAAAAAATGTTTAAATTCAAAATTTTGGAAAAGCATAAATTGGAACTAGGCATTAACATAATCATAATAAGAATAGGGAATGTGAGAATTGGAGGAAGGTCTAAGAGAGGACTGATGAGAATTCCAATCATCGATAGAGATGAAATTGACAAAATATGCTATAGTACCAACAATCGTTTGAGGATTCTTGGTTTTGCTAAGCATAGGTCTAAACCGAATAGAATTGGTTTGGATTAAAATATCAGTATAGTATGATAAGTCTTTCAAAGGATGTTCAGGAATCCAGTGAAAATTCGGGGGAAAATAAGAATGAGCCAATTGCTCTGGAGTCTTAGACTGATCTTCAGAAGAAAATAAATACTGAGAAAAAAGGAGAGCAATAAAGGGAATGGTAATATTAGCAAGAGGGGGGCTAGGTTCCTCAGGGGGAGCCATAGTTTCTGGTTTAGAGAAATGATTGAAACAGAAGTATTTGACTGAGAAATTTGAGAATAGAATGGGGAAAGACTTGAGAATTGAGTAGCAATAGGAGTATTAGGAGGAGGGGGATGAGGAGTAGTAGACTCAGGTTTCAAAACGGGATTAATCTTTTCCTTGCCTTTTTTGCTGGCCATTGTGGCTCTGCAAAAATTCACGAGGAAGGAAATCAGGGATTGAATTATTAGAACCTTTAATATATTCAATATCAAAATCAAAAACACTTAAAATGGCTTGCCATCTAGCAAAAATCTGTTTTGATGCAATGTTTTCAACATCCTTTTTCAAAATATATTTAGCAAATTTACAATCAATGCGTAAAAGAAATTTTTGATTAAGTAAGTCAGACTGGAACTTAGTAATGCATAAAACAACAGAAAGAATTTCCTTCTTAATAGTACTATAATTAATTTGCGCTTTATTCCAGGATCTAGAATGAAAGTGAATGATTTGTTTAGGATATTTTGGGAGAGATCCTGGAGAAATAACTTGTTTCAGAATACCTCCAAATCCAATTTTAGAGGCATCAATTTCAACAATTTTGAAAGAATTGTCAAAAGGGGATACCTAAGCAAGGGAGAGTTTTAACATGAAGCTTAATTTCTTTAACAAGAGAAGTATGAGTATCAGACCAGGGGGGAGGATTATTCTGCAACCTGTCAAACAAAGGTTTGCAGTGTTTTCGTAAATCTTTGTAGAAATCAGCAATATACTTCAGGGAACCAAGAAATCTTTGGAGTTGGGATTTATTAGAGATAATGTCTGGCAATTTGTCAGCAAATTGAATAGCCTTGTCAATAGGACAAATTTGACCTTTAGAGATATCAAATCCAAGAAATCTAATCTTATCCTGGAAGATTTTGATCTTTTTGGCTGAAACAACAAGCCCGTTATGTTTGATGGTTTCTAGAAACGAGTTAAGATGTTTCCAGTGTTCATCAATGGACTTTGAGAAAACAAGAACGTCATCAATATAAACAATAGTGAAATGGCCGAAAGGATTGAAAATGTCATTCATAATATTCTGAAATTCATTAGGAGCATTCTTTAATCCAAAAGGCATGACATTCCATTCATAGTGTCCAAAGGGGGTAGTAAAGGCAGTCTTGTACCTATCACTATCCTTAATTTGGACCTGCCAAAATCCTGACTTCATATCGAACTTAGAGAAGACAACAGCATCACTAAGACGACTGACCAAATCTTTCCTATTGGGAATAGGATACCTAATCCATTCTAAGACATCATTGAAGGGCTTGTAGTTGATAACCAATCTAGAAGCACCTCGTTCTAAGTCAGCATTCTTCATAACATAAAAAGTAGCACAAGACCAAGGAGACTTACTCTTTCGAATAATTCCCTTAGTAAGTAAATCAGCAATTTCTTTTTGGCAAAATTCCAAAGTTTCGGCATTCATTTGAATAGGCCTAGTTTCAGTTGGAATTTTATTTTCAGAAAATTCTTTAACATAAGGTAAAGAAACAATATGCTTTTTCCTATGCCAAAAAGCATTAGGAAGTTCAGAGCAAATAGAATCAATAATCAGGGTATTGAAAGTAGAGATCTTTGATTGCAAAAGCTTATTAGAAAGTTGCTTAGCAATCTTTTTGTATCCTAATTCTTGTTTGAGAAAATTGAGTTGTTTATGCTTGGCAGAAATCAAATTCGTTTGATTATCATGAAATTTGGAAGCAAAATGAAATTTCACTTCAAATCCATCTTAACAGTTGTAACCCTAGTATCATCAACGGCTAAAGGATAGAGTATGGCAATAAAAGGAAGACCAAGAATCACCTTATCAGTCATATTTTTGACAAAAACAGCAAGAATATAGAAGCATACATTATCAAACATGAACATTGTTCAATTCATACTTAATATGCAATTTGTTTCCACTGGCTGAATTCAATTTCTCAGTGGATTTCTCAAAATATTTGCTAGGAACAAGTCCTTCTTGAATGCAATTTAAATCAGCACCGGAATCAATCAATGCAATAACATCAAGGGCAAAATCAGGGGAAATAATAATATGCACTTTAGAATACCATTTGGGAGGAACAACTTTGTTAATTAAATTGAAAAAATTAACATCATCAGAAACATGTATGGACTTATCCTTTTTTAAACCAACAATCTCTTTTTTGATGTTCCCAATCTCATGTTGCAAATCGGAGATGGTAAATACTTTAGATTTTTGTTTTGAAATTCTTTCCAAAGTATTTTCAAGAGAGATTTCAGTATTATCTTGTTCTTCGGACTTAGTTAGAACAGAACAAGTACCAAATTTATCAGTAGAAATAGAAGATTGAGATTGGAGAAATCTCTCTTCAAACTGTAAATTAGGAGGAGTAGGTTTTGGATAAAAATTCTTTGTAGGATTGAAAGCTCTGGATCCATTAAAGATCCTTTGGCATTTTGGCTCCAAGTCAATCTTACCAAAGTTTTCTTCAAGAATTTTAATATCAGAATTAGTGGAATCACGAGAAATTTCAGAATCAGAAGAGGAAGCTTTTTCGATAGCAAAATTCTGTCCAGAAGTACTGGCACGAGTTGTTTTTAACTCAGTCAATTTAGAAAGTAATTGGTTCACTTTCTCAAGGTTCATTTGGGAAGTAGTTTTCAAACTAGAAGATTTCTTTAAGTCAGGAAGAGAAATCAGAGGTTTTTCAATCTTAGAAGGAGTGGAGGAAATTTTTGAATTAGTAGAGGGAGAGGGAATTTTCTCTTCAATACGATCTAATTGTTGTCCTATAATATGAAGAGATTGAGAAACAAAATTATTTTGCTCGATAATTTTCCTATCGTTATCAATAGGATCCTTACCTTGGGTTTTGAAAGGAGGGCATTTAATAATAACTTTATTACAGTCAAGAAGAGTATTTTCAAGAGGAGGATGAGAAGATCTGACAATAGATTTATCTTCTTTAACAAAATTCTTTTTGACAACATTCAAAACATTATCGACAGGGAAATGTTTTTAAAGATAATCAAAAAATAAAATATGTTTTTGGGACTCAATCATCATCTTAGTCCATTTGACTTTAATGAGATTTCGTTCCTTCTCAGAATATTTGGCACGGTAAGCATGCAGTAAATCACGATTTTCTTTTGAGTTAAAATCCTTGGACAAAGCTGGCCAATCAATAACAGAAAAGAAATCTTTAATGGGATCAGTAATAACATTACACTGATGAGGAAGATCAATGGGAATAGGAGCATTAAAATCAGAAGCAGAAGGAGAAACAGATCCACCTTCATTATCTGTTGGGGGATGATTTGTAGTAGAATAATAAGTAGAGGAAACTTGGGAATCGGTAGAAATTCCTTTAAGTTTTAAATCAGGGTTAACAGCAGGATAAAGAGGAGGATGATTAAGCGACTCATCCACATCCTTATCACGACGTCGGAGTCCTTCTGTGGTTGTGGAACCAGCAAAAGAAATCCTTCGTTCATTAAACAAAAGAGGTCTTTCAATTCTGCTTGAAAGTCCTAAATCAGAAAAATTGATTTTAACAGGTCCATCAATGTATTGTTGGATGTAATCAAGATTAGAGGCATCATTTACTATTCGAGACAGTTTTGTAACATTTTCCAAAAGCCATTTGTTGGGGAGGTCAATCTCATCCCATCGAATCATTTTTGGAGTTTTAATATTAGCATTCTGAGTAGAACTTTGAATTAACAAAGTAGATTCACCTGGATTCTTGATCACAGCTTGTGGATCTAGATTTGTTTTCATCAATTTGTAATAAATACGGTAGATGATAGCAAGGGGTCTGCTACCTTCTTCCATATTATAACCAGAAGTAAGAATATTCAAAGTTAAAGCTTTAAGAATATGAACATCATTCAAAGCAAGAGAAATATTAGGGAAAACATCAAAATGGACAGGGCCATTAAACAGAGAAGACTGAATCATACCAAGAATACTGGTACGGAAATCAACAAATCTAGCATCATGCAAACATAACAAAACAGAAGCATTGATACCAAGTCGAGTCAATGGCTTGACTACAACTTGAATAGAACCAATATGCAGAAATTTATAACCTTTAGCAAGAGAATCATTAACAAATTTCTTATTAAACAAGGTAATAGTTTGGTTATTACCCGATACAAATGTTTATTCAACAGTTTTAACAGAATATGAAATCTTAAAAGAAGATTTTAACCATGAAGTAGTATAAACATCTGAAGCAGAAAGCTTGGGGATCTTCCATTTATCAAATTTAAAATCATTATCACCTTCAACAGAAAATTGTTCAAAATTAACCACGTCAGGTGGTAAGCTAGAACTAGAGCTAATAGAAGAATTAGATCTCCACATTTTGACACACAAACTTCCTAAGCATGTCCTTCCTAGACGCAAAACTATCCACACATACCCTTGGCCTAACACACAGTTCCTTCTTCACGCCCTAACACGCCAACCCAGGCTTTCAACTGGACTTATAGATACCTCGCAAACTGAATTGACGGGGTGGTGGACTACCGTTCAATAACTAGGAGCTCTACACAAAGAAAGGTTAATAGGGAGTAAATACTTAGAAAGATCAAAAGAAAGACGAGACACAAGGAGGTCAAGAGGGTGTAGGGTGTACATCAAGGCAGCAAAGAGATCGCAACTCTTAAGGCTCTGATACCAACAACGGAGGGGGATAAATATGATGTTCTTCATAAGCTATATATATTTGTGTGTGTGGGGATAAAGAGAGGTGTTAATTAATTGGTGTTGCAGGTGTGGAACATGTCGGGGGAAACATGTTCGAAAGTGTTCCTAAGGGGGATGCCATTTTTATGAGGGTGGGTATGATTGATATGTGTACTTTTGTATATGAGTTGAAGAGAAATGGTGTTATAATTTGGATACATTTTGTAGTGTATACTCCATGATTAGAGTGATGAACAGTGCTTGAAGCTGTTGAAGAACTGCTACAAGGCTACACCAAATGATGGAAAGGTGATTGTTGTGGATGCAGTTCTTCCAATTATGCCTGAGATTAGCACTGCTATGAAGAGAAACTGTCAATCTGATGTGAGCATGATGACTCTAGTTAACCCAAGAGGGAAGGAAAGGATGGAAGCAGAATTCATTGCCTTGGCAACTAAAGCAGGGTTTAGTGGCATCAGATATGAATCTTTTGTCTGTAATCTTAGGGTTATGGAGTTCTTCAAGTAGATTGCTTGCTTGTAATATTAATTTGGAAATCTGTTGGGGATAAAATCCACTATGGGTCCCACTATCTCTCAACAACCCTTAATTATCTTATAAGGTCCTACATTATCTCATAAGGTCATACGTTATCTCAACTACCACACATTATCTCCCCACTATTTCAAATGATTCTTCAATCATCTAAAGGGAGAAGATCAAGGAAGTAGTTACAGAGATAAAACCCTATAAAAGAGAACTCAAGACATAGGTAAAGGGGATTAATCATTATTTCTCAATATATTGCTAACTCCGACTACATTTTGACCCCATATACGACTGCTAACTTAAGCAACGGAGGGTTTACGGGGCATTCCTCGTAGACCCCTTTGACGCTCTAATTATTTTGTAGGAGCCCGAAGGTCGCTGATTAGAGATGCCTCGAACGTGAAGATCACATCAAACGGAGATTGTTAGATCCAAAAGATGCATCAATAGTTTGGCGCCGTGTGGGAATTGACTAGGTTCTTGCAAAATAAAAATCCGTTGTAGGGGTGATCATGCGTTTGGGCGATACATCAACTAGCCGAAATTAGATCTACACAAATCTATAATCACGGATCCCAGATCAACTGCATGGCAATCTGCTCATACATACACTAAATCGGCATTTGCTTTCGTCAGATCTGCAAGATGAAGTCAAGGGGAGTTCAGCGAGGGACGGAGTCATATAAAGTACCCGAAAGGAGGTGTCCCAGATCTACGTTTCATTAGGTTCACGAAAATATTTCTCCTACGTATAGATATTATGCGTGAGATTTCCATGCTCAACTGTGTCGACCAACGCTAAATCAGTATTGATGTGTCAAGGAGTACGAGATAAATCTTAGGGGAAACTTCACTAAGCCCCCCTGAACTTCCGACCGATTTTGTAGACCCCCCCTCAACTTCCAAATCTCTCATTTTGGACCTCTGAACTTCCATTTGCTCTCACTTTGGACCTCTCTGTTAGTTTTCAACGTTAAATTTAAACAGTCTAACTTTTTATGCCCATTATACCCCTACCCAGCCCACTTGAAATTCCAAAAATGCCCAAAACTACAGCACCCACCCCAGCCCAAAACGACACTGTTTTGGGCATTAAAATTATATATATATTTTTCTTTTTTTTTTTAAAAAAAAAAGAAAAAGAAAAATATTAAAAATATTAAAAAACTAAAAAACTAAAAAAAAAAAACCCACCGGAGAAAGATCAGGGTGGTTGGACCCACCCCTATGGCCGGTATGGGGGTGATTTGACCACCCTCATGGCCAAGGGGGTGGTCCGGCCACCCCCAAAAGGCCAAAAAAAAAAAAAAACAACGGAATGGGTTTGAGGCTTTTGGGGGTGGCCGGAACACCCCAAGGGCCTGGGGGTGGTTTCGGCCACCCCCTACAACCGGTATGGGGGTGGCCGAAACCACCCTAGGCCCTTGGGGATGGTACGGCCACCCCCAAAAGCCTCAAAGCCATTCTGTTTTTTTTTTTTTTTTTTTTTTTTGGGCTGGGTGAGTTTGTAGTTTTGAAGCCCAAAACGGTGTAGTTTTAATGTGGGGGTATAATGGGTATAAAAAAGTCAAACCGCTTAATCTAACTTTGAAAACTGATAGAGGGGTCCAAAGTGAGAGTAAATGGAAGTTCAGGGGTTCAAAATGAGAGATTTGGAAGTTCAGGAGAGGTCTGCAAAATCGGGCTGAAGTTCAAGGGGGCTTAGTGAAGTTCCCCCTAAATCTTATTTTCATTCCCCTTTTCAGTAATTTCTAACATGAATGAGTATTTGTGTTTGATATGCGTGTCTAAAAAAGAAATGTCAAGCTTGACTTTTCAAAAAGATGAAGCCAACACGTTGGTTGTCAAATATCCTAGAAAATGTATCTCTTCTCACTTAAATTGTCATAAATGAACATATGTGTTCAGAATTAAATTATGCTTTGATTCGGCCTATCTTGATGCAGGTTCTCACACCTAGCCGCAACCTCTCCTGCAGACCAGCAGCAAACGAGTAGGCCTCGCGCAACGCAACCTAGCTTAAAGATAGGCCGAATTCCCCCTGAGTCGCCGGTCACTTCGAGGCCGCATCTCGCCATCCTCGAATCACTGATTCCGCCTCTCATTAGCCTTGGGGTCACCGGACATCAACATCAGACTCACTCCGTCTGCGGCAGCGCTAGCACCTTCGTCGGCGATCCATCATAGTCGTCAACAACCTTAGGTTCATCGACGAACTAGCAGCGCTCTTTGGCGAACCAGCGCCCCAGCGAGCGCAGCACCTCACCTCTGCAAAGGTGCCACCAGGCCTCGCGCAACGCAATCCAGCCTTAGGAAATGCCAGCGTCGACCCAGTCTCAAACTCAGTATGAACGAGCCTGCCTCGGACAGTGGGTCACCAAGTTTTGTCGTCGAAGCGCTGACCCGGTGTCAGAATCACCATGAATGAGCCTGTCTCGGATAGTGGGTCACCATGGCCATCGAAGTGCCAGCCCAGGCTCGGGCTCACCATGAACGAGCCCTCCTCAGTCGCCGAGCCTCGGGTCCATCTGAATGGGTTGCCTCAAGGATCGCCGAACCTCGCGTCTAATGTCGGCGAACTAGACCCAGGTTCATGTCCACCCTGCCTGAGTGCAGCGTAAGTGTACCCAATGTGTGGTATTTCTGATTAGTTTTCAAGAAGACTCTTTCTTAATCGGTGTACATCACATGCAAAGCTTTATGAAGCTAACAACACCCAGATATTAAGAAAACATCTTCTGTGTTTCTTTGTCATTTATAATAAACTGTAATTTACAGCTACGACATGATTATTATTGTTATTTTCTCCAAGCTTGGAGAAAAGGATTTTAATAACCCACGCAAGTAAAAAAGCTAGGAAAGACTTCGACGTTGACCATGCAGGTCCTCTTCGCTCAGCCATGTGGCTACGTCCCCTTAAGCTCAAGTGAAGCCCTTCAACGTGAACCTTCGCCGGCCCTGCTATTGCCGAGCAAACCTGCCGTCCTGAGAAGCGAAGCATTTGCCAGTGATCCGAGTATGGTTCGCCGGACCATGCCAAATATTCGCAGAGACCTGTTGTCTCAACACGCTAATCCATAGTGGGGAATAAAAATTGGCAGACTCATTCACCGAGCTTCTAAGCCTTGCCGAGTTTTCCAAGTCACCAAGCCACCGAGCCCTTCTAAAGCGCCGACCAAGCCTCGGGTTCGTTTGAACAAACTCCCCTCAGTCGCCATATTCGGGTTCGCTGACCCTCTTTAGAGCCGTCGACCCATACTCAGGTTCACCACTCCTCAACATCGCAGTTTCAGCCCAACAGTCTCATGATCACCAACGACCATGCCTAAGTTTGCTGACTTGTGTTTTAAGGTCGCTGAGGTGACCTCGGGCTCACCTCAGGTTCACCAGCTCCTGCTTGTGGCTCTATTGACTGCATTGGAACTTTTGGTTTACAAGGACAGCTCAACAAAAAAAAAAATGTTAGTTAGATTGCAGTATGCCCGCAGCAAGAGCGTTGCATGAAGACTTTGATAGAGGATTCCGGGGATAAAAAAGTCTGAAAAAGTTCGAGAAAAATTTTTCGAGGATAAATTTCCGAGAAGAAATTTCCGAGAGTCAAAATTCCAAAGGGACAAAATCCGAGGAACAATCCCGAGAGTCATAACTCCAAAGGGAACAATTCCAAGGAAAAATCCCGAGAATTATAACTCCTAAGGAAGAAAAAATCCCCAGAGACAACTCTTAAGGGAAAAATTATAAAAGAAAAATTATGAGGAAAAATCCCAAGAGCCAACTGCTTTGAGAACACCAAGTCCTAGCTTCAAGGAACCAAAATGACAACAATTTTCCAGGTTTATTATGCTCAATTCATTATTCTATTGCTTCGATGCATGCACTTGCTTGGTGTCTATCTCATTTTTGTACAGAAAAAGTCCGAGAATGAAATTCCGAGAAAAACTCAAAAATTTTCCGAGGAAGAAAAATTTTGAGAGTTCCAGAATGAAATTCTGAGACAAACTCAAAAATTTTCCGAGGAAGAAAAATTTCGAGAGTTCAAGAATGAAATTCCAAGAAAAACTCAGAAATTTTCCGAAGTAAAATTTCGAGAGTCCGAGGATGAAGTTCCAAGGAGAAAATCTGAGGAGCAAATCTGAGAAGCAAAACATCCAAGGAGCAAATTTCCTGAGGAGAAATATTTCGAGGATCATGCCACCTCCCGAGGCCCGAGCATCACTCCACGTCCAGAAGGCTGAGCCTCGCCCCACTAGATAAGTCTCTGTGAACTTATTTAATTGAGTTGTGAAATATGTGATTTTTTTAGCCAACTATGAAAAAGCATGTTCACCTTTTGCATAGGTTTCACGTGAATATATATATATATATACTCTTTATGCCTAATTTGGCTTTTTGCAAGCTTTGTTTAAAAGCAAAAGCTCATTGACCTCATCAAGTTGATGACTATGGAATTCGTAAAAAGAAGACACCTTCTGCATTTAAAACCAAAAACAATATTTCTTTTTACATCAATTGTCATAACTAAGTATATGTATATTTATAATTGTTAAATGCTTTTGTCATTTACCAGAATCAAAGCACAATTTACAATTCTAAATACATATGCTTGATGAGTACCAAATATTGCATATTTGGACCCCTTAATTTGCATTTGCTAAGCCTTTAGCTTTATTATGTTCTGATGTATTGGTTAGTTTTGGTGTTTTAGTGATTTGCAGGTTGTTAAGAGAAAAATGCGACTTTAAGGTGAAATTTGCAACTCATTCCATTAATTTTGAGGCTTAAGACACGTCAGGGAGCAGTGGCAGCAAATTTGGATCGAGCGATGATTCGCACCCGACCAATCCCATTAAAAAGGCCATATCTAGAGTTGTATAGCTCGGATTGAAGCAATCTTGGTGTCATTGGAAAGCTAACTCAAAGATCTATAAATTTGTGTTTCACGAGAGTAGGCTAATTCCGACTGGAAGTGCGGCGCTCGAGCGCACTTTTAGTGCGATCGAGCGCATTCACGCCATGTGCCGCAAGAGACATGTTGCTCGAGTGCGATCGAGTGCACCTAGAGTGCGATTGAGCGGACTCGGCCGACCTGGCAGTGCTGAAACCCTAAAATTAGCTTATAAATATCATTTTTTTCCATTATAAACGGATAGAGACGCGCCGAGGGCACCGTTCTTAGTCGATTTTCGTGTTTTCTGGGTATTTTAGCTTGGAACTCGAATTCTTTTGTAAGTTTTTAATTTTAATGAAGTAATTTAGTTTCTTTATGATTTCTTTTGTCATGAGAGGCTAAATCTTCAACTAAGCTTGAAGATGAAGTCTCACTAATGATTGTTTGCATATTTTTATGTTTAGTCTATACAATTTTGTCGTTTAATGTAATGTATATTCGTTTCAATTCAATTGTGTGGCAAAATTGTGATTGATTGTTGTTTATAAATCGTGAAAATGTTGGATATTCATTGTGTTTCATCCAACGGATACATTTCATCTTTTGGTTTACTTTGGATATCCAATGTCTTTTGTGCAAAGCATGGATACATTGGATCTTTTGAACTAAACCAAATATGTTTTGTTTTTCGTAATAGAGATGGATTCATTGAATCTTTTAGTAGGATTTTATAAAAACAAACGAACATGCACGAGATTTTATTGAAATTCAGATGTATGAGCAAACATAATTATATGTGCTTTGATTTGTTGAGGTGGATTTTGAAAACCTTAGTGTTTTTATCTTTTGATTTATTTTATTTGTTTTGTTTTCAATTTCAAATTCCCAAAATTCGGAACTAGTGAAAATATGATTAGTTTAAATAAGAATTAGTTCTCACAAACACAATTCCCTGTGGATTGACCTCACACTTGCACACACACTATATTGCACACGACTCGTGCGCTTGCCGGGGAGTTGTTTGTACATCAAATTTGTACAAACACAATTAAATTTGTACATCAAATTTTGGTGCCGTTGTCGGGTAGTTGTTTGTTTTTGTGAAAATTGATTTTTGTTTAACTTGATTTTATTTTTCTACTAGTTTAGGTAGATTTTTGTTTCATTTTCTTTTTGCAATTTTTGTTAATTTTTATTTTTATCTGTTTCTATTTTGTCTCATCTAACCATAAAATAAAAAAAATAAAAAAAGAGTTTGGTTTTTTATTTCATTTTTTTTTGTTTTTACAGTTCTGCGGAATCTACTCCCTACCAGTGCGCTCGATCGCACCCCACTCGCGCTCGAGCGTACTCGAGCACAAGGTAGCAGACGAAGCGTTCCTACGCTCGATCCTCCCCAGTTGCGCTCAAGTGCACAGCAAACATATGCTCGAGCACACACGCGCAACAGCAGCACACCTGCCGGACCAGCTCACACCTGCGCTCGATTGCTTCTCACCTGCGCTCGAGTGCACTTCCGCTGATTGTACCAAAACAGATCTTTGAGATGTTGAGTGAACACACCCAAAAATTCCCATCCAGAAGGAGGCAAGGTGTAAGGAGCAAAGGCAAGAATGAAGAAAATAGCAAAATGCAAAACCAGATGGCTGCCATGTAGAAGGCATTCCTTATGCTTGTAAACGCCATGACTACTCAAAACATCTCTCCCAATCAGGCAGTCACCCAATTGCAGATATGTGCGATATGTTCTCTTAAGTAGGTCGTACTACTGAAACTCGCCCTTTATATTCATCTGCAGATCAGGAGCAAGCGCACTATGTGGGACAAAACAATTACCCCTATAGGAACAATCCATATTCTAACACCTACAAGCCAGGGTGGCAAAACCACCCTGATTTCTCATGAAGTAACAATCAAGGACAACAAAAGGATCCCCAACAAGCAAGCCAGCCAACTCAAGAGTCAAAATTGAACCAACTGGAGCATATGATACACACCCTGGTGACTTCTCAACAACAGTTCATGACTGATCAAAAACAAACCAATGCCAAGCATGAACAGTCCATTCAAAAGACCGAGCAAGCTATCCAAAGACTAGGAGTGCAAATGGGGTAGATGGCAAAGGAGCTGAGTGAAAGCAAGCAGGAAGAATTTCCAGCCCAAACAATACCCAATCCAGGGGGTCACCAACAGATGAAAGCAGTCATAGTTCTCAGAAATGGCAAGGTCATTGGAACTGAAGAGCCACCGCAAGCATCTCTGGATGAAGCTTCAACTTCCAAGGTAAGTAAAATAGAGAAGGTAAATGCACCCCCCTTCCCCCAAAGGTTAGCCAAACCAAAGAAAGAAAAGAAACTCATGGATATCTTTGAGACCTTGAGGAAAGTAGAAATCAACATTCCTTTATTGATGCAATTAAACAGATTCCTTCATATGCTAAACTTTTAAAGGATTATTGCACTAACAAAAGGAAGTTTCAGGAGTATGAGATAGTGGCCTTAACAAAAGAGGTAAGTGTAGTCTTGTTAAGAAAATTACCACCAAAGCTAACAGACCCAGGCAGTTTTACCATTCCTTGCAGTATAGGAGACCATTCTTTTGAAAAGGCACTGCTGGATCTAGGAGTAGGGGTTAATTTGCTACCTTACACTGTATATGAAAAGCTGGGTTTGGGGGAGCTTCAACCCACCTCAGTTACCTTGCAATTGGCAGACAGAAGCATCAAAAGACCAAGAGGTATACTTGAGGATGTTTTGGTAAAGGTAGGTACATTCATTTTACCTGCTGATTTCATTGTATTGGATGTAGAAGAATCTCCTATGCCATCACCTTTACCTATTATCTTAGGAAGACCCTTTTTGAGAACTGCTGACACTACAATAGGTGTGAAAAAGGGTATTGTGAGCATGAAGGTAAATGGTGAGACAATAGAATTCAAAATATTCGATGCATTGAAATTACCTCAAGAAGATTTAGAATGTTTTGATGTTTGTATGATCCAAGATGTTAGTGAGACAGTTATGCAGGACCAACATAAAGATCCATAGGAGGCCACCCTCACCCATAGTGTCACAAGGCAGGACATTGAGCTAGAACCTAAAGATGTTACTAATGACATCATTGAAACAGTGCATCACCTTGAGGCTTCTCCAAAATACTCAAGTAAGTATACTCTTCCCTTTGAGATTCTTGAGCCTACTAATACCTCTCTTGTTCCTTCTATTGTCTAGGAACCCAAGCTGGAATTGAAGCAATTACCAGAGCACCTAAAATATGCATACTTAGGAGAAAATAGGACACTACCAGTCATCATTGCTGCAAATATGAGTTGTGGGGAAGAAGAAAAGCTGTTGAGAATTCTTAGAGAACATAAAACCGCTTTGGGGTGGACCATTGCTGATATCAAAAGAATAAGTCCAGCTAAGTGCATGCATCAGATCTTCCTTGAAGACGAAGCAAAGCCAACCAAGGATGCATAGAGAGGACTCAATCCTCACATAAAGGAGGTAGTTAAGGCAGAGGTCTTAAAACTGCTAGATGTGGGCATCATCTATCCCATCTCAGACTGTAAATGGGCCAGTCTAGTCCAAGTAGAGCCCAAAAAGAGTGAGATCACAGTGGTAAAAAATGAATATGATGAGCTAATACCCACAAGAGTAACCACTGGGTGGAGGGTATGCATCGATTACAGAAGACTGAACAAGGTAACCAGAAAAGACCATTTTCTATTACCCTTCATTGATCAAATGCTAGAGAGGTTAGATGGCCATAGCCACTATTGTTTCTTGGATGGGTACAGTGGCTATAATCAGATTGTAATAGCACCAGAAGATCAGGAGAAGACCACCTTCACATGTCCTTTTGGCACATTCGCCTACAGAAGGATGCCATTTGGCATATGCAATGCCCCAGCCACATTCCAGAGATGCATGATGAGCATTTTTTCAGACATGATGGAGAAAACTATTGAGGTATTTATGGATGACTTTAGTTTTTTTGGGTCTAGTTTTGATGAATGCCTCCACCATTTGAAGAATGTTCTCAAGAGGTGTGAAGAATGCAACCTAGTGCTCAATTGGGAAAAATGCCATTTCATGGTTCAACAAGGCATTGTATTGGGTCATGCTATTTCAAGCAAGGGCATTGAGGTGGATAAGGCCAAGATAGATATCATCTCCAAACTTCCCCCACCTCTGCCAGTAAAGGGGGTGAGGAATTTTCTTGGACATGCCGGGTTCTATAGAAGGTTCATCAAGGATTTCTCCAAGATCTCTAGACCCCTCTGTGCATTGCTAGGGAAGGAGGCCAAGTTTGAATGGACTAAAGAATGCATGACTGCTTTCAACACACTAAAAAAGCAGCTCACATCTGCACCAGTCATGCGGGCACCTGATTGGAGTCTACCCTTTGAGCTAATGTGTGATGCCAGTGACTTTGCCGTAGGAGCTGTCTTGGGTCAACGAATCAAGAAGGTACCTCATGCCATTTATTATGCTTCTAGAACATTAAATGATGCCCAGCTAAATTATTCTACCACTGAGAAAGAATTATTAGCTGTCATATTTGTTTTGGAGAAGTTCAGGTCGTACCTAATTGGTTCTAAGGTTATTGTATTCATTGATCATGCTGCGTTGAGATATTTGTTTGCCAAGAAAGATGCTAAACCTAGATTGATCAGATGGGTATTATTACTACAAGAGTTTGACCTTGAGATTAGAGACAAGAAGGGTAGTGAGAATGTGGTGGTGGATCACTTATCCAGATTACTCCACGAGGAGGAAGGAGATGAGCTCCCATTGAATGAAAATTTCCAGATGAGCAGTTGTTTGCAATTAATATCCAACTCCCATGGTATGCAGATATAGTGAATTATATCATTGCCAAGGTGTTTCCTCCAAGTATGTCTAGCCAAGAAAGGAAGAGGTTAATATCCATATCTAGACAATACCATTGGGATGACCCATATTTGTTCAAATTTTGCCCTGATCAAATCATTAGAAGGTGGGTCCTAGACGAAGAGCACTTGAGTATTTTGCAGCACTGTCATCAGTTTGCTTGTGGTGACACTTTGGGGCCAAGAGAACAGCACTTAAGGTATTACAATCTGGTTTTTATTGGCCTAATGTGTCTAAAGATGCTTTCATGTTTTGCAGGTCTTGTGATAGTTGCCAAAGGACAGATAACATCTCATCCAGAAATCAAATGCCACTGCAAAATATTCAAGTTGTAGAGCTCTTCGATGCCTGGGGTATTGATTTCATGGGACCATTTCCTAACTCATTCGGTTATCTATATATTCTTGTGGGTGTGGATTATGTATCTAAATGGGTCGAGGCTGTCCCCTCGAGGACTAATGATCACAAAGTGGTTGTGAAGTTTTTGCAAGAAAACATCTTTGCTAGATTTGGGACACCTAGGGCAATCATTATGATGGAGGGAGCCACTTCAACAACTATGCCTTTGCCTCTGTGATAAAGAAGTATGGCATCACTCATAAGGTTGGCACTCCATACCATCCTCAAACCAGTGGCCAAGTGGAAATCAACAATAGAGAGATCAAAGGTATCCTTGAAAGGACACTGAACCCTAATAGGAAGGATTGGTCACTACGCTTGAATGATGCACTATGGGCTTATAAGACTGCTTACAAGACACCTATCGGTATGTCTCCATATCGTTTGGTTTTTGGGAAAGCATGTCATCTACCAGTGGAATTGGAACACAAAGCGTATTGGCCATCAAGAAGTTTAACTTTGATATGAAGCAAGCTGGTGACAAAAGGAAGCTCCAACTAAATGAACTGGAGGAACTGATGCATGATGCATATGAGAATACCAAGCTCTACAAAGACAGAACCAAAGCATACCATGACAAGCAACTAGTCAGGAACGAGTTTCAAGTAGGACAAAAGGTTTTGATCTATAACTCAAGATTGAAACTCTTCCCTGGAAAGCTTAAGTCAAGATGGTCTGGGCCTTGCATTGTTACACAAGTATTCCCTCATGGAGCTTTGGAAGTTCACAACCCCCAAACCAACCAGTCATTCAAAGTCAATGGACACAGAGTCAAGCCATACATTGAAACAAACTTTGCACCAAGAGATCAAGATTTGGCATCACAAGATTTGGTACTTCAGTCTGTCCAATATAAAGCACCACGTTCTGGAGCATCTACTTCTAGACAGCACTGAGTGGGGACCACTATCTGGCTGAAGACGTAAAACTTAGCGCTCATGGGAGGCACCCCATAGTCTATCCTTTTATTTTGTTTAGTGTGTTTGGAGTTATTTTTTATTTATCTTTAGTTTTGTTTCTTTTTACGTGTTTGTGTGTTTTCTTATTTTGCAGGGACAAGTGTGCTCCACTTCAAGTTTGGAGGTGTGCTATGAGCCATGCTTTCCAAGACGATGTCGACCATCTCCCGGGTACACTCTTTCCTTTATTTAGACACATTGAGGACAATGTATCATTTAAGTTTGGAGATATGGTCACACGTGTTGTTTACACACACTTTGTCCCAATTTCATGTTATTTGTTTGTTTTGTGTGTTTGTTTTTTTTTTTTAAAAAAAAAAACAAAATTATGCATATTCATGTTTGCCCTAAAATTTTAAGTTGATCTAAAAGAATTGTGGCTTGAATTCATCAGTAAACTTAAAATTTTGAACACATGATCTGATGAGTGAATTTGTTAGTTTGGTTACTTGTTGAGGACAGTTGAAAAATCATATGTTTGATCTAATCATACAAGCACATTAGCATATAATCTGTGAGGTATGACATGAGGTCTGATATGTGTGTTTCTGCCTCTAGGATGAAATTGGATGACTTATTAGATGACACTATGGCATATATAGTGAGGTTAATACAAAATAAAAAATAAAAAATAAAAAATACAAAGTGAAGTAAATGATCATTGATGGCTTTTTACTGAGTAACTGGACCTCTTGCCTCAAAGCATTGAGTGTTCACGTCAAAAGGTGAAAAATGTTGATTTGATCAATGTCATGGTTAGTTTGGTTTTGTAGCATTTTTGACTCGAGTTAGTAGGTCCTTAGGGGTGTCTCTACACCTAATGCCCTAAAACCACCTAGTTTGGGAGTCATTGACTTAACACTCACTACAAGGGTCAATTAGAAAGCTTAAGGGAACCAAACATTGCACAACCTAACCAAAAAAAAAAAAAGAGAGAGAAAAAGAAACATGCCATTGTTGTTCATTCTAATAGGGATTTCAATGAATTTTGAGATATGGAGACATTACACATTGGAAAGATTTGGAAGCCACATAATTTTGTGCTAATTCACTTTACACTGTTTTCAAACTTCTGATGTTTTAGCATGTCCTTTGTAAGTAATTGCACTTTGAGATTCCAATTCATTGTGAAGATGGATTTCATCTTTTTCAGCTTGCTAATGAATGAAAATCATGATCTTGAAGTGATGCTTTAATTTTTGGGATAACATGAACTGTGCATGATGTTTGTGGGTAACATTTCTTAAAAACCCTCACGAGACTTCACTCATCCACTAGGGAATTCCTAGAGGTCTAAAAGGCTTTGTTGCATACGCTAAATGCAATCTTACATCCCACGAAAGATGGATTTATCTTTTTGTTCTCTGTTTTTCACTTTTGTGTTAGCCTTGTATTGCTAAGGGACTAACAATATGTAAGTTTGGGGGTGTGTTAAGTGCTAAAATATTCATATTTTCAGCCCTTAACTTGCATGTTTTAATCCTTTGGTTTTAGTTAATTAGGTCATTTTAATTCATTTTTGTGTTTTCCATACTTTTGTAGGCTTTTTGAAGAAAATGAAGTAAATCTGGAAGATTTGGGCTCAAAGAGAAAAGATGGGAAAAATGGGAGCCACTAACACTGCGATTGATCACAGGTTACCTGCGATCGAGCACAGTACCAGAGAAGACACAGCACGAAGCAGGCAATCATCGTTCGAGCACATAAAAGAAAAGGCTCGATCGCAGACTTGCGATCGAGCGCACACGGGTTGCTATCGTACCCGTGCGCAAGAGACATATCAAGTGGCGGCAGATTCTCATTCTTTCCATATTAGGGTTTTCCAACTCCCAATTGTAATAGGTTTTGAAACCCAATGAAATTCCTAGGTTTACTAGTTTGTCAAGGACTTCTAAAGCCTATAAATAGACCCTTAAGCCTCTAGAATAGGTATGCTTTGTAAGGAGAAGAATTGGAGCTCTTCAAGTTCAAGTTTCGGGTTTATTCTTTTCCTTTTCTTTTATTTTATGAAGATGTTTAACATCAACTCTATGTGAAGCTAATTTATTCATTAGGGCTAGATTGAAGCCCTAGTTATGTTTTCTTAATATTCAATATTGGCGCCTTTGTAATGATCCTGTTATGATGTCTAACTTGATTAATACCTAGTTTCATGAATTCCTCATATGTGTGTGCCTAATCAACTGTGCATGTGGTATGGACTAGTTAGTTAAATCAATTTGGATGACCGAGTCCTGGGTTTAACATAAGTAACAAAAGATATCCACACCGGATTCTTGGGTTAATCAACATGGGGAACCGGGAGTAGACACCCATGCCTGATTCGTTGCTTAGGAAAATCAATAGCTTAAGGAGTAGACACCAATGCCCTTAGGTTGACAAACATTAGATATTCATAACATGATCAAAACATTGGCATATTGATATACTAGCTAAATATAATTAGAGGTGGAAATCAAAGCCCTACCTTTTTATCGTTATCAATTTAAATCCAATCTCTTGTTTTATTTCACTTTGGGAATTAATTTTAGACAAGATTCAGCAGTCTTCGTGGGAATGACCATGTATTTGCACACTATACTACTATGTTGACCTAGTGCACTTGCGTGTAAAACATCCAGTTATTTGCCTATTAATTTAGGTGGGTAATTGTGGAACAACACCTTCAGCTACACATTAGTTTCATACTCAGCCCTTAAATCATTTATCCAACTAACAGTAGGTATGGATAGAAGAGATAATCTAATCTTAGGTTCCCAATCATCCCTTCTTGATAGGGCATCTGACACCTTATTCTCCACTCCCTTCTTGTACTCCACTGTAAAGTCATAACCAATCAACTTAGTGATCCATTTCTGCTGAAAAGGGATGCCCACAATTACTAGTTGATTGACTTGCTCATCGGGGTCGTTATAGTTGGTATCAGATCGTTGTGCTTTGAAAAGACTATAGGATAAGGGAAAGAGCACTTAGGCTATGATCACACCAAAGTATGGATTAGATAAGGTGTTAGGATTTAACCTCTAGGTTGGTAATTCGGTTCTAGATGAGTCGGTTCTAACTCTGCTCTTCGTTACAGAGAATGCCACCCCGATGGAACCCAGCAACCGGACCTAATGAGCTAGAAATCGGAAGCCCTACGGACAATGTTCACCCCGAGCCTGTGGACATTCCGGTCTATGAAGCAGCGCCTCCGGGGAGTAAGGTGATGGACGCGATTGGCCAGCTAGTGTCAGCCTTAGATCGAGATAGGGTCACAAGGCAGTGAGTTGAAGGAATTGGTTGTTCTTTGAAGGACTTTTGTAGTCATCAGTCGGAAAGCTTTGATGGGAGAGGCAATCACATTAGCACAGAGAATTGGCTGAACGATGTGGCAGAGTTGTTAGCCACTATTGGATGCACCAATGAGCAGAAGGTGGCTTATGCTACTTGTAAGCTAACAGGGGAAGCTAAGTGCTGGTGGCAAGACAAAAAGGTGGTGCTTGTCGCTGATTTGGGATCAGAGAATGCCATTACTTGGGATATCTTCAAGCATGAGTTCAATCGACACTTCTTTTCTAGAGTCATGCAAGAGGCAAAGGCGCGAGAATTTTTGGACTTAGTTGAGGGAGGAATGACGGTGATTGAGTACGCCGCAAAGTTTCTACAGTTGTTGCGATTCGGCATGTATCTCATTCCGAATGAGGAGAAGAAAGCGAAGAAGTTTGAACTAGGTTTGAACTCTAGTATTCGGATTCTGATGAGTTGCTTCGACATTTGTGAATTCTCTCAGTTGTGGATTGGGCTTTGATCTATGAGGAGAGTCTAAAAGAGAATGCAGCTAAGTACGTGGATCAGAAGAAGAGGGCCCAAGGACCTGGTACTTTGGCAGTAGGAGCTGGGCCAGCTAAGTGGATGGCGGTGGGGAGCTTTCCACCCCAGAGGTCACAAGACATACCTCCAGTAACCCTCAAGTTCCGCCGCAAAAGAGTCAGATACCGGAATAGTGCAAGAAGTGTAATAGGGTTCATTGGGGACCAAGTAGAATGCCAGCTGGGACTTGCTACCGGTGCGGCTAGTTTGGTCACTTTAGCAAGAACTGTGTAGGCAAAGGAGGTGCTCAAAAACCTTTAGCACCAGCACGAGTCTACGCGCTTGTTCCGGGAGAGTCGAAGGGAGGATCGGAAGTGATGACACGTACTATTCCTATACTTGGATTTGAAGCTTCAGTTTTGTTTGATTCAGGGGCCACCCACTCTTTCGTATCTATTATGTTTGTAAGACTGTCTAGACTTGTAGTACGAACTTTGGAACCCGGTCTTGCTGTAACTACTCTAGTAGGAAAAACTGTAGTGTGTAAGCGTGCAGTTTGTGGATGCCCTGTTAGCATCTGTGGAAGAGTACTTCCCATAAACTTAGTTGTTCTTCCTATGATTAGTTACGACGTTATTCTTAGAATGGATTGGTTGCTGAAGCATCTGGTAGTTATTCATTGCACTCAGAAGTAAGTTACGCTTAGGCCATGGGGAGAAGGTGAAGTGACGTACGTTGGATCGCGAGTGAGGTCTTTACCTCCAACTATTTATGGCATTCGGGCCAGGAAGCTTATTCTTTGAGGAGGGTAGGCATTTTTGGTATTCATTGTTGCCCAAGTGAGAGAAAAGAAGAATACAAGACATCCCTGTGGTGCGAGACTATCCAGATGTCTTTTCAAGGGACTACTCGAGATTGCCACCACAGAGAGAGGTTGAATTTGGAATTGAGTGCGTGCCAGGCAGTAATCCTATATTGAAGGCACCATCAGAGTTGAAGGAGCTAAAGGAACAGCTCCAAGAGCTCTTGGATAAAGGATTTATTTGCCCTAGTACATCACCGTGGGGAGCGCCGGTGTTGTTCGTGAAAAAGAAAGATGGATAAAGAGGATGTGCATCGACTACCATGAGCTGAACAAGGTGACGATTAAGAACAAGTATCCTTTGCCAAGGATTGATGACTTGTTGGATCAGCTGCAGGGATCGCGTGTGTTTTCTAATATCGATTTGTGCTCAGGCTATGACCAAGTGAGGGTGAAGGAAGAGGACATTCCTAAGATGGCCTTTAGGACTTGTTATGGACATTACAAGTTTTTAGTTATGTCTTTCAGACTAACTAACGCACTAGCAGTCTTCATGAAAACGATGAACAGAGTCTTTCTTGACTATCTGGACCAATTCATCGTGGTCTGCATTCACGACATCCTGATCTACTCGAAGATGTCAGAGGAGCACGCTGAGCATTTACAGAAGGGATTAGAGAGGCTTCAAAGGGAACTACTCTATGCTAAACTTGAGAAGTGCGAGTTTCGGTTGGATAGTGTGTCTTTCCTCGTACACGTGATTTCTGGACGTACACCCCAATAGTATTTGGATGTCCGCCACTTTTCAGAGAAGTTGGTAGTACCCTATGCTATAAATACCCCTACCCCCTTACTCTCACATGCTCATATACGCCGTCAGGCTCCAAGAACTCTGTGACAGTGTGTTTTGTGACATTTTGTGTGTTTTGTGGAGAAAGAGAGGAGGTTCTTGAAGGTTCACTTCAAGGAGGTAATATCCTTAGGCCTAGCTCGTTTTTTAGCTGTTATGCTGTTTAATTGCTAGCTTAGTTGTTGGTTTTGACTTTCTAGCTAGGTTATGCTTTAATCTTGGTGGTTTAGTAGTTTATCTTGATTTAGCGTGTTTTGTATTGCATGGAGACATTATTTTGAGATAGGTAGTTTTAGAAAGCCTTTTGGTAGCCTTCAAAATCGATTTAGGAGGATAGGAGGATGAATGGACAAAATGAGGTTCTACGTGAAATCCTTCGAAGTGAACGTACGGCCTCGAGCCAGGACGTACAGTCTGAAGCATTCCAGGGAACACTATTTTAGTCGGCCGTCCGATAGCTCTAGTTTTCTTGGTATAGAGTTGTTTTAGTAGAATTAGGTCTAATAGAAGGTTTTCCATAGATTTGGGGAAACCAGACCATTTGGAGGAATATTCGAAGAATTTAATAGACCCAGGTGAGTTTTAACTCATGTAATGCTCACTATTATTTTCCATGATTGCACGACTATTTTGTTTACCAAAACATGCATATTTGCAACTCTCACGATTTATACTTGTTGCACATGAACTCTAGCATTTTTGAGAAAAATGTTGTGCTGAATATGTTAACAAAGTGAGACTTATAAAAGCATGCATGTAAAATACAGACAAGATAAATTGCATCGTATGACATGGTACACTGGTACGTGCAGTATAATGGCCACGGGCTTACTATACATGTTAACTTTATGGTCAAATGTATGTGTTATATAGGCCTTGGATCCAATGGTTGTTTCGTGACCGTCGTAGCCTTAATGAGCAGTCACTACAGGACTGACATCATTAGCGGTGTGAGCCACTCGAGGTCGAACTTGATCATGCCGCTAGTGTTATTTATGGTAGCGTACAATGGTCGGGGTATTGGCATTGTATTACAGGTTCCTCAAGATAGCAACAACCCTGCTGAGAAGGGGTAATATCTCAGATAGACCATACTGTTGAACTATGACTGTTACTCCATCATATGCATATATTAAATATCTATATCACACCTATCAAAAACTGTCATGATGGAACTGTTGCATACTTTATAAAAATTAGAGTTCATTACAAAAACTGGCATGGGAATTATATATGTTAACATTCACTAAGTCTTTAGACTTACCCTTTTATTTTATGTTTTTTCCCCATCCATTACGAATAATTGCGCGGTTTAGCAAGTTTAGACGAAGATGCCTTCGGAGCAGATGTGGGTGACTGCGCAGGACCTGATTCAAGTTATCTTTGAGGATATAGACTCTCTTTGACTGAAGTCCATGTGGGATGATGGAGGAACTACCAGAGCAGATATGACGGAGATTCTTATCTCATTAGCCTAACTTAAACTTAGGATTTGATCTGTTGATCTTTTGTTAAGACAATTATGTTGTGGGTTGTAATCTTATTTGAAGATGGTTATCATTGGTCTATAATAACTCGAGTCATTTGCTAGTTTTTGAATTGCAATCCTTGGTTTACGATCATCTTTAGTTTTGAGTGAATTGGGTTAATTCTTGGGTAGCTAATTTGCTTGTTGGGTGGTGGATGGAGGATACAAATTATGGAAATTGTTTGTGGGAAAGCAACAGATTATATGGATGAATTGGGTATGGACTACACATTTTGGTATGTCATGATTTACACAACCCAGAATTAAAAATCCATATTACATATTTATCTATTTTTCTTAGTCTGATATTTTTTGTTGTTGTTATAATTGTTGCTCCTGTCATTTTTTTTCTTCCTATTATTGAATTGAACACATTATGATTGGGCAGGTAACAATCATGCCGACAATGAGGATAAGGATGAGTCTTGGATGGCTATTTGGACAGATGGCTGCTCTAGTGGAGTATTAAATATCCATGATGTATTGAGCAAATGATTGGCTGCTTATCTTATGTTTTATTTTTGTGTTTAATAGTACTTTCAAAGTATGGGTTATGTTTTTAGAACATTATGTTGCTTATATTGACAATATTTATGAAGGTAGTTGAATCAGTTTTTTTTTTTTTTTCTTCTTCTATGTTTTATATTGTTTTGTTGTACGAACGAATGACTGGATTTTAAATGTACAGAGCAAAATCAAATGTAAAATGTAGACAAAAATATTTTTAATAAGATAAAAAAAATATTATTGCCTTTGCACTATTTATATTTGCCAGTAATCATAAAATTATCTGCGTTTTGTAAGCATCAATAAATTTTTAGGGAAAATACACTTTACTCCCTTAAACTATTCACCCATTTGCACTTTTAATCCTAATGTATAAAAAGTGACACTTTACCCCTCCTTCAAACTTCCAAATTGTTGCAATTCAACCATTCTGACATTTTTTTTTTCTTTCCAAAATGCCCCTATCCCAAGTTAAAAAAATTAAAAAATTAAAGGGTGGCCGGTCTGGGGTGGCCAAAGCCACCCTCAGGCCCAACTGGGGTGGCCGGCCACCCCTTAATTTTTAATTTTTTGACCTTTTTTTTATTTTTTTTTTTAACTTGAGATGGGGGCATTTTGGGGAAAAAAAAAGCGAGAATGGTCAAATTGCAACAATTTGGAAGTTTTTTTTGGGGGGTGGGGGTAAAGTATAACTTTTTAAATATTGGGGTTAAAAGTGCAAATAGTGGATAGTTCACGGGGGTAAAATATATTTTTCCCTAAATTTTTAGAATTTATAAAACAATGATAAATTACCAATGTTTAGAGAAGGGAAACAATTTGTTAGTATCTAACAATCCGCTAACACATCTTTGGCATTTAATAAACAATGAAAAATTATTGGCACTTACAAAATGCTGATAATGTGTTGGGGTTTACAAAACACCCCTATTTTAACGTCATTTTTTTATTAAAAAAAAAATTCCTACCGGCTGCCAACTTTAGTGTAGATGAAGGATTTATTGGCACTCACAAGCGTTGGTAATACATAAAACTATGATCTGATAAATCTAGAAATTTGTCAGCGGTGGACTTTTGTATTGACTTTTATTTTTTGCTTTTCTTGACATGTCGCATGTAGAGTATGGTATGGAAAATGAGGTGTCGTGATGATGTGTATAGTGATGGAATCCCGCTATTAGACATGTTCCAAGGCACTCTAAATCTACATTCTTTTGTCCAAAAGACTTTTACGAGCCGAGTGGTGGAGATTTTGGATCCAATTCT